>NC_141139.1:76704104-76859260 GCF_053477565.2 Lygodium microphyllum
AAATGAGCAATCACAACTCAATAGGCAACTGCCAAAACAAGGGAGCAATTCACTGCTCAATACCTATAAGTGCATCAAAGTAATAGCCAAGATCCATAATCAGAGCATCAAATCCCATATAGTATCCAAGGTCATAACAGAAAAGCCAAGTCATAACAGAAAAAGCCAAGTCAATGTCCAACTGCTCAAGGAAATACTCAAATGAATGTCGAGACGAGCTCAAACAACTGCCATCCATAGCCAAAGCATAAAGCATTCACTAAGACATCATAACCCGTATTGGGTAGCCTACACATAAACCATGTCATAGATGAAATGCCAGCTACAAAGAAGTGACAATCAAATCTAAATCAAGCTCTAATCTCAACTCAAAACAATTTTGGAGCATAGAAGAACCGTGTGGCATCATCCAAATGTGTGAATATATCAACCCAAGTAGTCAAGAGCACCCCATACGCAATAGGCATAACCTGGAAAATCATTAAATAGCTTCAGCCCTGAAGTTTATAGCAACATATGACCTCAGTAAACTGAGCAAATCAGTGCTCAATCCAAGCTCAAATCCATAGGCAAACCATAGGTATACATTCCCATATGTATAGGCACCAACCGGGCATAATCGGGCATCAAATGCCAAGGCCTGTAAGCATTAAATTGAAGTAACAGGTGACTACCCTATTTTGGACAGATCTAGGACTGTACAAAACAGTCAATGGTTGAGCTAAATCAACTCCAAGCGCATCTCATATAAGAGGCATAACATCCACAAGTGATCTGATATCAATAGACATTAGTAGAAGCATCACATGAGCCATAGGCATACAAATACATGCTGTCTCAGACCTAAAATCTGTTGCAAAATATTCTGTCATCAGAATTTGGTAAATCTGACATCAGAATTGTGTCCAGAGCATGCCAAAATCCCAACTTAGACTCTTACCTTGCCTAAATCGGGTTCCGAATGCCCGAGATATGACAAAAAGAGTGATTTTTGAGCCATTTTTACAAACAGGCACAAATAAAACGTGAGCATGCTGTTATACTTGAGGAGCCAAATCAGGGTGGGTAGGGGATAAGCAAGAGCCCATTGAAGGCCTACAATAGGCCTATACAAGCCTAGGACAAGTCCAAGCAAGAGGTGAAGAGAACAAGCTTCAATGATGGAAGCTATGGCTTCCTCTTCATGAAACCCTGTTGTTTATGTCAAAGAATGGCCGAGAACTGAGTGAGAAGCAAGCTCTCATACCTCATGTAGATGCCGGGGAAGGTTGGGAAGTGCTCGTGTGGGAGCTTTCGCTCAATCGCCATGGGTCAACTGCCAAGACCCACGGACCGCTTATTGCTTCAAGCGTTCCAAGCCGAGCACTAATGGCTACCTCTCACATAGCCGACGCGCCATCCATATCTATGGGTGTAGTGAGCTTACCTCCATGCCAATCGAGTTACCTCCTCTCCCACGCACTCCGGTAACTCCACGATCCAAATGCAAGCTTCAAGCAAGCTCCATGCTCCAAGCTCCATAGCCGCGGGCAAGACGAGAGAAGAGAAGAGAAGAGAAGAAGAGAGGAGAAGATGGAGAGCTTCTCCTCCCGATCCCTCGCCCTCACACACTCACTCCCTCACACTCTCACACTCCCTCTCTCAAGCACAAGCTCAAGCAAGCAAGAAGAAGAAGAAGAAGAAGAAGAGAAGAGTCACTTTTGGCCACACGCAAGAATGAGCTTCTCATTTACTTTTCAACTTTATATACAAAACCCTAAATCTCTTTTGGGCAGTCATCCCCTTATCCCCTTTTTTACATGGCCGGCCGTTTTTCCCATGGTCCTTCTATCTTCCTAGCTTCCTTTCCACCGCCCATATACATTTACAAATTGCATGGGTGAGATCCTGACGCTCCTTAAATTAAATCATGATGCGCTTGCGCTCTTTTACAAAAGTATTGACTTGTGCTTTTCCTTGTTCGCCTTTTTCCCTTATTTAAGACTTTTCTGCGCTTCTTGTGTTTCTAGATTTTTCTTGGTGCGCCTTCATCTTCCATTTCACTTTGCCTTGGCCTTTGTCTTTTGCTTTAGCTTTTCCAGATTTTCCACCTTGTTCGTCTAATGGTTAACATTACCCCCCTCCTAGACGAGTGCCAGTCCCATGGCACTCCTCATCGTAGGTAGCAGGCTTTGGCATGCACTAAAGTCGTGGGGTGGAAGGGACATCGGTGGTTGCTGTGGAGAAGTGTTGGTGGTGGTGTGGAGGAAGGTCGTTGGGGGCACGTTGGTGGCCTAGGTGGCTGGTGGTAGGGTTGTTGGAGTTGGTGGTAGAGTTGTTCTTTGTTGGGGATTGCACTGATAGTGGCCATCACTTGTTTTTTAGCTTGGATGTAGCACAAAATTGCTAAAGAAAATCTAGCTACTTCAATGTAATTTTTCTAGATGGATCAATGCATCACTTGGCCCAAACTTCTCAATGACAACAATGCCACATACTATGCTTCTAGTTCATTGAGCTTTTAGGTTATTGATGCTTCCTTGAGATATCCCAAGTGTCATGTGTGATTGAGTTGTGGGTCTAGCCTTGAGAGGTTGGTCCTTGTGGTTTAAGACTTGTGTTTGTAGGTGGGCCAATTTGAGCAATCTATAATCACAGTGGGTGACTCGCAATGAACATGACCCAAGTCTCTATGGCCAATGGATAGCAACAAGGGCCAAAATGGTTGAATGAATGTCTTTTACTTGCCTTCAGTCCAAAATGGGCCTTTTACTTTGTCTCTGTCCCTAAGGGATATTTTATTTTTGACCTTAGGCCCTATAGACCTAATGTAATGGGCTTAGGCCTCATAGGATGAGCACTTTGGTTTTGGCCCTTTGTGGCCTTATGTTGGCTCATGGCTCTATATGGATCTAATGTTGTGGTTTTGACCTTTGACCTACATGTGAAACCCCTCGTCCTTTAGGTTGAATCAATTGCCCTCTTGGTGCTATGGGCCAAATTACTGGCCTTAGGCCAATGGGCCTATTGTAAAGGCCTTCAACCCTATGTGCCAAATTGTGTGCCTCCTCTCGATCTAACCAGTAAAGTTGGATGAGCCTCGACCTTAACGACCTAATGGTTTGGGCTTAGGCCCCTCAACTAATTAGAATGACCTTAAATCTTATAGCCTAAGCATTTAGCCTTTGGCCCCTTCGGGTTGAACATTTGTTATTTGGGCCCTTTTAGATCGAACACAGGCTTATGTCCCTTTTGGGCTGACCTGTTGTTGGGGGTAAAGGCCCCTCCGCCTAGTCGCCCGTGTATTACTACATTGACAATACCCACCATTGCACTCTACAGGTGGCGAACACCCTTCACACTCACTTATTCTTTATTCTTTTAGTGATAGTTTGAATAAAGGAAGGCTCGGCCACACATTGTGGTTATTGGAGTTCCCATTTATGTCTCTCTCTCTTCTTGCTCTTGCTCTCTGCAATAGCTCACTTCCAAGAAAGCTTTGATTCTTCTCACCTTTCAACTAGTATCAGAGCGAGGCTTCCCAACTTCCCTAGCTTGGTTCGTGGCATTCTTAGCTTCCATTCAAATACCTACAACATTGGGTCTCCTTCCCGACAGCCATAGCCGACCTTCCCAAGCTCCCGTCACTCCCTAGCTTCCCGAGCATCTTCTCGACCTATTGAGGCACCCTCATGGAATTTCTACAGAGGTATTGAAGTGTCCTTTTAGTTTTTTTCTTCAGTTCTCAGGTTGCAATCAAACAGGGTAGCCATAGCTCAAACCCTTGGAGCTTGGATCCCTCTTGCATTTGGGCACTTGAGGCTTGTTGTGGGCCTCCCTAGGCACCCCTCGGAGCCTCCAATCACTACCATTGAGGCCATGTGGATGCACAGGATTAGAAGAAGGGATCAAAAAATTTGCACCATTTTTCAGGCTGTTCTGGACAGCACACTAGAGCAGATCACCTACTCCTCATCGATGGTTATGTCATGCTTCTTCAGGCTTGGCAATGCACTTGGAAATGGTCTCTAACTTCGGTTGAAGCCTCCTTGATCATTGGCATTAGTTTTGGGTCTGATCCGTACATTCCCAAGACTATTTATAGTAGTCCCACAGTCATACTATGCAGAAGTAACATTGGCATCTAATGCTATGCTTGTTTGGGCACTTCTACTTAATCGATTTAGTACCTATTAATGCCCGATTGTTTGAGGGATGCAAGGCACATGTCATGCCATCATTTTGGATTGATTTTCTTGCTGAAAATACTCAATTTTGAATAGAAAATCACTACTATACCATAGTGGGCTGAAGCCTATTATCTCATGTTTGGTTATGCACATTGGTTTTGGGCTATGTCTCTGGGATACGCAATGAAGTATTGACCTTCGGGGTACGATATCGAGCTTGTCTTTGGTTCTGGAATGCTTTTGAGCTTGTATTAAAATCCGACTTGGCTGTTCTTCACTGGCATTTTGCTTCAATTGGCATGCTTTGGACCAGTCTATGCCTATTATCACTACTTGACATTTAGGCCTCTCACATTTATGCTTTGGTTAGTAATGGATGCCACTTGGTTTGTCCATGTTTGACAGTTACTTGGAGCTTCATCTTCAGATGTATTTTGAGCATTTTGGATCTACTGGGCATTACATTTGGTTGTCAGTTACATGCTCTTTAAATGCTTTTAGGCTTATGCTTTACGGGTCTGAGATAGCTTGGGATTTATGCTCCGGATGTACCCTATTGGGATTTGGCATGTCTGATGCTATGTGTTTGATGTATTAGAGCGTTGCTTGCTCTCTTTGCATCCGACTTCACTTCTAGTGGGAGCCTCTTGGTATATTCGAATGTACACATAGTCTTATTTACAAATGAGCTTGAGCTTGTGGGACAATTACATGCATTTACTCTCTTGAGAGCTTTATGTCTGTAGTTTGTCTGTATTGGGCTAATTTGATATGACTATTAAGGCAGACACCTATCTTTGTCACAGGTTTGTTAGTTTTGTATGCATCTTGGATGGTTATGTATTGAGCTTCTTGGTCTATCAGTTGTGCTTGTGCTTGGTCTCTTCTCTTACCCTAAGACCCATTAAATGCATGATTTCTAGACCTATGAGATGTCTCTTGCATGACAGGTTATTGGTTTGACAGTTCTTGGTACCTTCTTGCCCCTGGAAACTCACTGTTGGATGTATCTTGTTACTTGGCAGTTGCAGTGACATATGTATCAATGATTGCTTTATTTTGGAACAATTTTTACATAGTGCTGTCATTTATTACAGCAAGCTGAAATCTGTAGATTTTGAGCACTTCTATGAGGGTAATGCTTACTATTTGATGTTATCTTAGTCATATTTGGTGGATAGGTGCTTCTCTTGGTGAAATCCACCCTTTCAACCAGTTTTAGTAGTGGTTTTAGTGCATTTTCCAACTATTACAACAACATGCAATTTTGCCTTTTTGCTTTAATTTGGGACAGTATGTCTGGTCATTTGAAAGACACAGCTCTCTTTAACATTGCCAAGTTGGATGGTACCAACTATGGGTATTGGAAGTCCCAAATATGGCAAGGTTTGGTGCAGAAGTTGCAGATTAAACCCTTGTGTTTCAAGGTGGTCAAACCTGAGGATATGGATAATGATGTTTGGATGGAAGTTGATGAGCTATACAAGTCTACCATTATTTTGTCACTCACAGAAGAGATCCATCATAATGTTGTTGAAGATGAGAATCTGAATGCATGGGATTTATGGGAGAAGATTTAGGAGCTTTATGTGTAGTAGAGTCCTGCGTCACAGATGTATTGGCTAAAGTAGTTAATGGACCTTCGCATGAAGGAGGGGACCTTCCTTTCATCTCATTTCAGTCAGTTTCATGCTATCATGAAGAGTATGTTGTCACAGGGTATTGAGTTCAAAGACAACTTGCACCCGTAGTTTCTACTTGGCACCTTGCCTGAATCATGGGATATCTTCTGTATTGCCATATGCACGAATAAGCTTGATGGGCTGAAAATCAAAGATATTGAGAGTGCTTTATTGACTAAGGAAATCAACAAGAGAAATAATGATGCTTTCTGCTCTTCACATGCATTGACCATTAGAGGTGGCAGAAATGGCATGCATGATAATTATCATAAGGCCAGGGGCTCTCAGAAGTCTAGGTCCAAGTCACGTGGTCGCAGTAAGTCTCATGGATGAAAGTCAGATCTTACATATCATTATTGTGGGAAAGCAGGATGTATTAGGCCACAGTGTTATAAAATGCGCGATGATAAGCACAAGGAAAAGGGAAAAGAAAAAGTGCAGGAAAAGTCTTCTGAGCGCAGTATCGTACATGCAAAGTCCAATGCTAAGATAGAAGAGGTTAATGTCATGCAAGCCACCAATTCAGATGATGATTACATACTTGTAGCTTCTTCATGTGATGCCTTACAGGCTTCTGAGATACATTTTATGTATGCGCAGTGCTGGCTCTTGGATTCGGGTGCGTCCTTTCATGTGACACCTTGTCCAGATTGGTTTCATACCTATCGTACCATGTCTGGTTCTATGCGTCTTGGTGATGACAGGTCTCTTGACATTGTGGACATTGGAGATGTTAGGCGTTGCAGTTTTCTTCTAACAGCTCTTTTGTTTTACATGATGGCGCGTTGACTCGTAGCCTTATGTCAGCTGGACAGCTTGATGATGCATGGTATTTTGTGTCTTTTGGAGACTCTACATGGAAGATTACTTGTGGCAGGCTTGTACTTGCAAGAGGTGCCAAGTCTAGTAGCCTCTATCCCTTACTTGTATCTAGAGCTACATTGGATCATGTTTTGTCTGTGGGTTCTATTTTCCATGTATCCCTTTGGCATGCTCATTTGGGGCATATGTCTCTTAAAGGAATGAAAATGCTCCGTGCTTTGCAGTATCTTTTACCTTTTGACTCTTCGCATTTTGATCTTGTGATCATTGTTTGTATGGCAGGCAGACTCGAAATACACATAAAAAGTCTGGTAAGAAACGCATGGGTGAGCCCTTGGCTCTTATGCACTCAGATGTATGTGGGCCCATACCCTGTCAGTCACTTGGTGGGGGCAAAGTACTTTGTTACTTTCATAGATGATTGCTCATGTAAGGTTTGGGCTTATCCCATAAAGAGAAAATCCGATGTCTTAGACACATTTCAACGTTGGCTTGCATTGGTAGAGAACCAGTATGGGAAAAGGCTCAAATGCCTAAACTCAGATAATGGGGGTGAGTATGTATCACGTGCTTTTGAGAAATTTTGTGATGAGCGAGGTATTAAGCGTCAGTTGACCACCCCTTACACCCCACCCCAGAATGGTATGGCTAAACGCATGAATAGGACCATTTAGGAAAGGTTCCGTAGCATGCTTAGCTAGGCTGGCTTACTGCAACACTTTTGGGCTGAGGCAACTACTACTGCAGTGCATCTCATTAATAAGTCTCCTAGCAATGGCATTAACTTTCAGGTTGCAGAGAAGGTATGGGCAGGCAAGCCCCCCTCTTATGATCATTTGTGTGTCTTTGGATGTGAGGCATTCTGCCATGTGCCTAAGAACAAACACAATAAGCTGGATCCTAAAAGTGTCAAATGTATTTCCATTGGCTCTAGAGATGCAGGAGAGATGGGTTACCATCTATGGGATCCGCAGGCGCGGAAAGTGATCCGCAGCCATGATGTCATCTTTCATGAGGACAAAATGCATATGCAGCCTGAGAAAGTGGTTGAGGTACGCATAGTTATCTTTCAGGAGGAGCCACTTGCTCCTGTTCAGCTTTCTCCATGGCTAGCTAGACACCACGCAGCATCACCTGATGCTCATGGCCCAGATGCTAGACATGCTGATGTTAGACAGGATGTTGGTCAGACAGCAGAGCTTGGATTGAGGTGTTGTACTAGAGATAGACGATCTTGTGACTGTTTTGCACTCTCTATGGATTATGTACTGGTTACAGATGCAGGAGAGCCTCTCACTTATGACGAGTCTATGCACAGGGGTGATCATCACTCTTGGGAGAGGGCTATGCAGTCTGAGCTTTACTCATTGCATAAGAATAAAACTTGGGATTTGGTTTCCTTGCCTTAGGGTAAGAAGGCTTTGCCATGCAAGTGGGTGTACAAGTTGAAAAGTACCCCTGGACACCCCAAATCGGTATACAAGGCTCGATTGGTTGCTAAGGGTTTTAAGCAGGAGCATGGTGTTGACTTTGATGAAGTATTTTTTCATGAGGTCAAGATGACCACCCTATGCTTAGTCTTGGCCTTGGTTGCACAGCTTGACCTGGACTTGTACCATATGGATGTCAAGACGACTTTTCTACATGGGGACTTGCATGATGAGATTTACATGGAGAAGTCTAAGGGCTTTGCAGACCCTGGTAGGGAACACCTAGTGTGCAGGCTAAAGAAGAGTCCATATGGCTTGAAGAAGGCACCTAGGGAATGGTACCATAAGTTTGATGCATTTATGCAATCATAGGGCTACAGCCACAGTGCTATGGGTCTGTGCTTGTACAAGCTCTGTGTGTGTGTGTGTGTCTCTCTCTCTCTCTCTCTCTCTCTCTCTCTCTCTCTCTCTCTCTCTCTCTCTCTCTCTCTCTCTCTCTCTCTCTCTCTCTCTCTCTCTCTCTCTCTCTCTCTCTCTCTCTCTCTCTCTCTCTCTCTCTCTCTCTCTCTCTCTCTCGCAAGATGAAGCAAGAAGATATCTCTTCAAGATTATATACCACAAGCTTATCCATTCATTTTTGGTGTTTTATATATGGCCCTGATTTTTGGTCACCCTAACCCTTCTTTGGCCTAGAATTGGGGCCTAAAACCAAACTTCTCTTAGTTTGTGCATGCCTTCCAATTTTAATAGGCCTTCTAAACTTTGGTGAGCTGAAGCTCATGCCACCAGCACCTTGCTTTGGTACAAATTCACAATTTGCATGGCTCTCAATAATAATTTATGATACAATGTTCTTCAAAAAATTACGAGTTCAAAATTTGCTTCTATGCCATGTTCACCTTTATGTTAGCATCCATGCCCTATGCTTTTATTCATTTTGATTACTTTAGACTTTTGAGTTCATTTGCTTGCCATTTCTAAGAAGAGGTTTATACATGGCCGAGGATTATAATCTTACTCGTATCCAAGCAAAGTCAGTGTGCATAGCTTGGCACTAGCACCCAATCTTACTCATGGGGGTATTGCAAATGATTATTATCAAGGCAATAACTAACATATTATCTCTATTCTTGTAGAAACATATGAATCCTCAACAATATGGCTTTGTCAAAATGCCTTGAATGTTATTATGGTAAGTGAATAAATTGCCATTTGACATGGCAGACATTAAACAAGCCAATGACAACAAAAGCTTCCCATTGCTAAAAATTGGAAGTTGCAATACTTTAGAAGCACTCAACACACAAGATCAAAGGGATGTATACATGTGACATCAACATAGTGGAGAGGGTGAACAAGATTGGAGGAGGATGAAATCAAAAAAATCATCAAGAGCTTTTGGATATTGAAATTGCCCTTAAAGAAAATAGCATTTGCTTGGAGAATTGTGGTTGGTGCCTTTTTAACTACTAATAAGTTGATGAAGAGAAATATCACGAGTGGCAAAATGCTTGTGTGGGAAGGAAGAATCTTTAAAGCATGTTTTTTGGGATGGTTGTGTTGGTGAAAATGCATGGAAATTTGTATGGCCTCATTTGGGCATGGGAATGGCAAATGAGTCAAGTATGCAAGTATGTTTATTTGGAGAATGTAGGACCAAGGGGGGAATCAACAAGTTGACAATCAGCTTTGTCATAATATTGACACAAGATTTGGAGCATCAAGAACATTTGCTTATTTCAACAAGAAAGCCCATAGTTTACTTGGGAGGAAATTAAGGCTTGTGTAGGGAGTTTTTGGAGTATAGCGTGTATGTTAGGAAAATTAGGGAAAGTTGAGCCGGTTAAGTTTAAATTTAGCAAAGCCCCAAGTAGTGAATGTAAAGTTTATTTATTTAATAAAAAAACATCGATTAGCACATGAAAAAGCTATTAATGCAACAATTAGCAAGGCTAGATATTACATATTAAAGAGATTATGAAGGTGTCGACCAACAAAAACTAACCCAAACCTTTAAAAAAAAAGGAACTGTTTCTAAAAAATATATGCAATAGATATATTTAAAAAAAGAGATATATACACTATCATGCCTCAAACTCTTAGCTCTTCGAGAGAGTAGCTCGTGGGCTACTTTAAACGCATTCACTTTTTCTCTTATGAACCTAAAGATACATAAGCTGCCTTGTTTACCAAGTTTAAAAACCTCATGAGTGGTAAACTTCCTCTCCTTTCTCACATAAGTGTTTTGCTTCTATTGTTCCACATTTTCTTCATGACTAACACCATAGTCACATTCCATAGCTTTTAGGCTTCCTCATCCAATTGACCTTGATCTCCAAATAGTGTTGTTTGCATTTTAATCATGTCATTTAGGCCAATTGCTCTAAGAGGTGCTTGATTGTCTCCTTATTGAGTTGCAGAGAACACACAATTTGCATTGATTGACATCATTCTTCTAGTCGTGTCTTTGGTTGGAAGTTTCTTGGACACAACCTTCTAAAGTAGGAGGTTAAGCTACCTGCTCTGGGCAGCCTTCCATGCTGTGCTTACCCTTGTCCTCCATGTCTTCACAATAATGTGGGGCAAATTCTCCTTCCTAGATGTCTTCACACTAATCATGAGATTGGTTCTTAAAAAAGTTTTTTGGTAAATTGATAAACTCATGTTCACAGATTGTACTGTTAATGCATAATTAGCATTAATAGTAAATACAACAATGCCATAATCAAAATTACAAATCAATAACTTCATCACTAATGCAACAATCTAGAAGAATGTAATAAAAGAGGCTAGTCAAATAACAATAGCAACATTAATACCATCAACTAAAGACCAATACTTGGATAACCAACAGTAATATTATGTGATTTATTATTAATACTAAGAATAAGGCAATTGTTTCTATTAGTATCGTAAAATAAGTGAAGGTAAACTTTCCGGATGTATGACCATTGGGCGAGAAGGCCCTCTTAGCACTTTGAAAGGGAAAGGGGTAGGTGGGCAAACTTGGTTGTTTGTAGGCCGTTTGGGAGGGTAAATTGGCAGCGTTCAAATTTGAAGTTCGGGTAGGTATCGCGGGGGGTCGACACTCCAGTCACCTCTTTCTTATCAAGCAATGGCCGCCATGGCTATCGCCATCACCTCCGCCTGTATTTGACAGTCCCCCCGCCGCCCCACACACACACACACACACACACACCCTCCTCTGTCCGCCATGGGCTTCATCACCTTCGCCGGTCGTGTTCTGTTCTCTGCCATCTTCATCTTCAGTGCCTGGCTTCAGTAAGTTCTCTCCCTCTCCCGACCCCTTTGCCCCCCATCTCTCTATCAAACCCGTGAACATGAACTGCTGCTTTGCAGATGGCTCAGGCTCAACGAATCTGCGGACGATGGTGGGGCTGCTGCCTTGAGAGATATGGATTCCAAAGTAGCCCTCTTCCGGAGCCATGTGGTTTCTGCCCTGGGGATAGACGTCCCTAACATCGAGGTAGTTTGACGAGCTCGCCAGAGCAGAGTGTGCACTGCAACATTGTTTTGTCGGGAGCTCATGTGCTATTCTCATTTGCATGTACGACTGTGTCCCGTGGAAGTGTTATTTTGCATGATTTTGTTCTCTGCCCGCACACGCTGGGAAGGGGGAAGCTGCAGCTCGCGTTACACGCTTCTTCCATGGTAGCTTCTTCTCAAAAGCTTCTTCGTGCTATCCCCTCACTAACACCATGCTCTCCTTATTAAGCTATTGGTCTAGATGGATGGATCTCCTTGGCAATGGGAAGGGGTCTCCCTTGAACCACGGCATCTATACATAGAAAACCTCTCTACTTTTGAAAGAAACCTCATTGAAATGAGGGAGAGTTTGGGTGTTCGCAGGATGATGGAAGTAGATATAATGCACACGAGATTGTGTTCTATAAACATTGCTTGATGCCTATCATTGTAGCCCATTTGATTGCTTTTATTTTGGATTTGTGCTGGTCACAACTTCTACTAGCATTACATTTGCCCTTAGGTGCACAATCTCCACCCAATAATTGCATTATGCAAGAGTTTGCATCATAATCTACATCTTTGAATGCTTGATCAATTACAATGATGTAAAGAAATGGCATAGCAAATGTTGGAAATGCAAAGTGCATGACATTGTGTAGAACACAAACTATAGAATATTGAATGAAAATGTATGGATAATAATGAAGATGATACAATTAGGGGGCCTTGAACCCTTGTGTCTCTAAAACCAAGCTAGAGGCATTTGAAGGAGGTAATTGAGCGTGTTGTACTTGAACAAACTCTAAAATGCAATAACAATAGTCAAAAATTGTATGATGATGAGTGAAGGTGGTAGCATTGGACACAAACAAGGGTGCAAAAATAATAGATCCCCTTGATGAAATTATGATGATAGTAGTTGTTGAAATGGTAGTAAGTTGGGCAAACAACAAGATGGCTTGCTTGGGGCTGAAATAATGTTGGGGTGGAGGCAAATGACCTCTAATTAGCAAACGCAATAATTAGAGTGATGTTAATAGCTCAAGGATGATGCTTGGCAATTGGGTGACTTGTATGATTAGTAAATGCAGCAAGGTAGCCAATTGATGGTAAGAATGTAGTTGTGGTGCTCCCAATTAGGTTGCCCATTGATGAAGACCATGTGGATAAGTAGGCGTCATATGAACCTTCCATGAATTGATGATGCTCCCCAATGCAAAAAGAATTGCATGCCTCTTAGGCCCCCTTGCATTTGTCTAAGGCCAAGTCCTTAGGTCCCCTCTCATCATTTGCAATACCTCAAAGATTTGTATCTCTATCTTGTTGATCTTTTAGGGTCTCTTGCTTGTTGAAGTTATTGCCAACACTTTGAGTCCACCTTGAGCAAACCAACCAGTGACCACCACCTTTATCTAAAAGATAGTTTGTGTTCCAAATTTGTTGGTAAAGAGAAATTGAGGATCCCAATGCAAGAACCCTAGTAGCTTGAAGTGACTTTTGTGGGTCTTGACTTCTTGCAAGAATGGTCATGTGTCTTTTTGCACAAAAGGCAATAGGCCTAATCTAATCAAAGTGTAAATTCATCCTCTTTGTCCATGGGTGTCGATAGAGTACTTTGAGTAGATAAGTGAATCTCTTGGAAGCACCTTCTCAACTCTATTGATATGTTTAGTAGCTTGTAAGGATAGGCTATAGCTCTTGCTATATAGTCAACATTGTGGGACCTTGTGCTCCACCAAAGTGAAGGCTATTCATAGTCTCAAGAGGTTAACTATATGCTCATGGGAGAACTCTAGGTTTTGTGGAGTAGGATTTTGTTTGGTGTAGTTGAAGATCAAGGAAAGGGGAAACTAGGTGCCTTATAGTGACATTTGGTGGTTGATTTAGAGTATAGTTACCAAGGTTTTTTGAAATGACATGTATAAAATGAGCTTCATAAACATTAGAAATAGGTTTCAATCAAGATGGAAAAATATATAACATCATGTTGTATAGTTAGAATACGACTCGTGGGATTCAAACATGGATTGACGATGATCCATAATTCTATAGAAGGTAGATACACATTCAAGATACCATCAATATTTGCATGCATCATCATCTATTATCCACGACCAATGTTAATGTTTAATATAAAAGAAGAATAGATTGACAACGACTCAAACAAGATCTCTACAACCAACACCATTAATGCAATGTTAGGGTACTAAATTTGTCCATCATAGGTATTGAGTACAAAAGTTCAAACATGTAATTTAGGGGAGAGATATTTTTTGTTTATATTTAAGAAATGTTAATAATGAAACAAGTTTCCTAATCTTATTAAATAGGTTTCTTAGCAACAACGGTTTAAAAGGTGGCCTCTACTTCTGAAAGCCACATTTGTCAATATAGTTGGGGTGTGATGTTTGCCCCTCAAATTGTAGAATGTGCCTCCACTTGTAGCCAAGCTATTAGATGGACCCTCCATCAACACGTAGTATCAAGTTGCCTAAGGTGAGGCAGTCTTGCTTTAGATCTTCAATTGATGCCCATTACACATCTATATCTTAGTCATAGGAAACCCTTGTTTCCTAGCCTTGTGACTTAGTGAATTGGTTGGTGTTTTCATTCTATCTTTGGTAATTATGTTAATGTCCTTCTCAAGGTTTTGTGTCTCACATTTTGATGAGGGAAAAAGTATATATATTTGTTAGGTTTGAGTTGTTCGCCATTGCTTCAAGAGTAGCTCTAACTTTGCATCTCCTAGCTAATGGGATACATGCTTTAGCATTTGATTACAAAAATGACCACCACCTTTGCCTTGCACTCATTGGAGTAGGTAATTACCAAGTAGTCAAGCCATTTGGAGGAGCTAGTAAGTACACCTTGTCGTCTAGAGATTTGTGAGTCATAAAAGAGTCCCCTCTTGTGGAAACGAGAACTTAACCATGGCTTGGAACTCTCATGTACGATTAGGGTCCATAATGGTAAATCTCTTGTGGTGGAAAGAGCTTGGCATGATGAAAGGGAATGCACGAATTGCTAATGATGACATTTAGCCCTCCATTGGGCTCGAGTGTTTCTTCGTTGTTGTTGGGTGGATGCTTGGCCCTTACATGGCAATGCTGGAATCTAATGAATCTATCGTTGCTTATTAAAGGATAGCGTTGTGCTTGGTGATTGGTCTCTTGTTGGTTAGGCTTATACCTAAGCCTTAAGTAAAGGCATCGTATTTGGGACATTGCCCATGTTACCAAGTAATGGGAGTGTCCAATGGTCTAGCATGTGATGATAATGTGCTAGTCATTTTTCTTATGATTGCATTTGCGAAAGATGTGGGAAGCACGGTGCCAAAGAGGTGGCCGAAGTCCTCCATTGGGGAGCGATACTCTACCACAACGCTTGGAAAGAGGAGAGTGACAATGTGTTGGTGGGGGAACAGGCATTATCCAAGATGTAAACGAGATGGGTTTTTGCTACCCTAATCATGATGGACCCATTTACTTTCACGTATTCCAGATAGCAACAGAGATTTTGTGTTGTCAGTTACTGCACGCGATGCTCATCCTGTATGCTTACTTACAATTTGCACATCGTGTAATGAGATTCAAGGGTGGAGACTGCGAAACCGATGTACCAAGGAACCATAGAGATAGCCCCCTTCTCATACACCACAATGGAGTTATTAGCGAGTTCCTACGTGGTACTCATGGAGGTGAGGCAAGCCATGAAGATACCCTGCCCCATCATCGTTGCCTTCGCTATGTGTTGAGGTGCCAAATGCGCAAGGTGGATTCCTCGAGGGAATCACAACCAAGGCATATGATTGCAGTGCGCATGTTCATGCATTGGCCTCTTTGGCTTCATTAGCATGTAGCTTTGCAGATCCTCCTATCGGTGTAAAGTGCCCATTCCCATGATAACTTGCAATGCCATCCGTTCATGTATGGACGGTTCATATGACAGATTGAGCATTTTGGGAAAGGTGATGCCGGCATTCATAGGTCTATATTCAGATTTTGCATCAGGGGGCTATATCTTGGAGCAATAAGAGGCAACCCATTGTTGCTCTTTCTTCAGCGGAGGTAGAATGTATGGCCTTGACTGGTAGTAAGAAGCCACCCACCATGGCTCCTGGCTGTAGGGCTCCATGGCTCCTGGCTGTAGGGCCTTGACTGGTAGTAAGAAGTAACCCACCATGGCTTTCTTCTGCAGAGGCCTATAGGGATGCTTGTGTAGCTGCCCGATAGGTGGTGTGGATTGATTTACCGCAATGGCAACATGCACGTTATCGTTATGCATTTATCAGCGCTACTCGGCTTCTGCCGCAATTGAGCAGAGAGATCCTATATATATGGCTTTTCCAATGACTTCACTTCTCTCATCTGGGCCAACTAGAAATTGAGAGAGGTTAGCACTCGGATCATCTATTGCTTGTGAGGCCATCACCCAGTCTGTGTGGACATTAGTGACTTTGTCCTTAAAGTTTTAATTTGATTTACCTTTTTGTCTTTTGGTTGCCTTTGTACTTTTTTGGTACTTTTGGTGTCCCATTGACTCATACATACAGGCATCCTGCTCAGTCTACATTATATCAATTTGCGACACTTGTCTTTTGTAAACACTGTTTTATAACTCTGTTTGTTCTGTTACTCTGCATATTTGACAAGCCCTCGGTGTGATCTAACATTGTATTAAGCAGGTTTCTTCAAAGGCATCAACAGGAGATCATAGTAAGCTAAGCTTATGTAATTTGAGTGCCAAAACCTAGTGAGTTGCAGATGTGGACAATGTACATGAACTAAGTCATGATTCATGAACGTGATCACACTCAGATTTTACCCCAAAGTGACCCACCAATATACACTCACAAAACATGTTGATCGCTGGCATCCTTCATGCAGTGTACATTCAAATAGTCCACATACTAGATTGCCTTTTTTGGTGATCTATATCATTCACACTTCGCAACAATCGCACACTTTCATACAAGTTTCTGCTCAAATAATTTCCATCTTTCATAGGAATATACACTCAAACATGGTATCAAGCTTGAGTCGTGCTTGTGCAGGGCGGAGCACGGAGGCTCATCCATGGCCGTCATTTCATGGTGGGTCTAGCTGAATTAGCTCTAAGTATGATGTCAAGCTTGACTCATGCTTGTTAGGGGTGAGCTGAGCATTATTTTTAGCTCAGTCTTACAAGCTGAGCTGAGCATTATGTTTAGCTTAGTCACACAAGCTTTGTTGTCAATCCATTCCGACTGAAATCTATTTGAGCTATGGTACTCAATTCCATGCCATTCAAAATCAACCCCAACAATACATTTATTGGTAGAACGAGACAGAACCATTAAGAAATGGGCCTGAAGGGTTGTGACAGAACCGTTGAGAAAAATGCACTTATTGCGTATATGCATGCATTGTTACTGACCTCTGGACAGCACAGTCCTTTGCAAAATGCTAAATTTCTTACCCATTTAAGTTTTGATTTGCTTTATCTTGCTCTCAATGGATCTTTAAATCTATCAGGTAATAGGATACATGCTAACCTTTGAAGTTTCCTGGCGGTGTCTCTATGATATTGTGCAGATCAAATACTTGGTGATGGCAGCAATGGGGATGGAGGGTGTGGGTGCCATTCTTTTTACTTTTGGTAGCAGCTTAGGGGCGTATCTCCTGGTAAATATGAGGAGTGATGCTCTTCCCAGGATAAAGTTGGCAGCTTGGTTTTCTCTATTCTAAATTTGGACGAGTTTTGCGCAGTTGATATTCTTGGCTGCCGGTACAAGCATTGTGCATGACTTCTACAATTATGATCTTACGAGTGCAGACTATGCTCGAGAGTTTGTACAGTTTTTGAAGGTATGAGAAGCTCTCTCTCTCTCTCTCTCTCTCTCTCTCTCAGTCATTGTTTTGGCAGAATCACTAGGTATAAATGATCTTGTCTTGGTCCTTTCTTGGCAGAATCTGTCATTGTTCGGTGGTCTGCTGTTTTTCTTAGGAATGAGAAACATGGCTTGCAAGAATTCCAGAAGAGGGAAGGCCAAGGCTAACTGAGTGGACCGAGAGGGGCCTTGCAACCGAACAATTTTGCAACCTAGTTACTCCTTCACTTTTGCAATGTCTTATCTCCTGCCTACAAAGTATTTAGTTGTTTCTAATGCCTTATGGTCAGCATGGTCTAAACGACTACTCTAGTAATGTAAAATCTAATCACCTAAGAGTGACAGCTCTCAATCAGTAGGATGATTGTAAGAATGTGAAGGTTAAGAGTTCAAAACCTTGGGTGCCTTGGCCTCATGGGCGCACATATTGGGATGAAACCAAACCACAAATGTTTCCAAAATTGATGCATAAAAAAGAAACTAGGCCTAACTTGGATGAAGCCCAATCACAAATGTTTCCAAATTTGATGCATTAAAAAAAGAGACCATCCCTAACATTGTCAAGGGCAAATTTGTGAAAGTTTAGTTAGCATGCATGCGTGTATACTTGCACACATAGCTTTGAAATCAAATTTCAAATGTTTTAGAGATTCATGAATAAAGAAACTAATTGGTCTTGAAATTGTCAAGAGCAAATCTGTGGAAGTTCATGCATGCATGTGCACGTCCACACATGCACAAAGAGTTTTGAAATATGATTAGATTTGCTTTGCAATCCAAGCTTTTTGAGATGTTGTAACATTAATCTTTAGAAACATGAATGTCTCCTTGTTTAGAACATTTTGCTTTGTGTAACTTCATGAGGCACCATACACTACCCTTGATTGATGTACTCTTACATGCAACACATAAGCAAACAAGTGATTATGTAGTTAAGTGGCAAAACATTCATACAACTTAATATACTAGTAGCCAACAACAATCACTAACTCAATACAAACAAGCACATGGGAATGCTCCAACATTTATACTTAAGTTGCAAAAGAAGAAATAAGGTGGTTAGTAAAATCTAGTTAGAGCATTTATACTTAAATGCAAAAAGAAGCAATAATTAGCCAACCTTGAGAGTCATAGCATCCCTTATGTTGCCTTTTAATACTTTGTTAGGGGTATCTAGTTCTTACTCTAGTACAAAATATGTAGGTTTTAAGGTCAACATCTTCTTGTAAGCATTGTAAGCAAGTGCATATTGTTGAAATAATGAGGGTCTTAGTGGTTTCTTGTCAAATCTCATCATGTTACTAAGGTTTTGGAAACCCTTTTCTTTTTTTGGAGGTTTTGTTTGAGTGTAATTTGTAATATCCTTTTTTATGTTATAAGGTCTTTTTGTTTTGTGGTGGCTTGAAATTTAGGCTTTGATTGTAATATAATGCAACAGGGGGAAATGTTGCCATAGGGTAATGATTGAGTCTCATTTGCATGTGACCTTTTGTTTGCAATCAAAATGATAACGGTCATATCTTATTATGAAAATGAAGGTATAAGAAAGTATTGGTAAAAATTAAGTTCTCCAAAACAAACACATGAATGTACAATTGACATAAACCAAGGAGGAAATAAGAGAAAAGACTTAGAGATGGTGAATGATATTGTTGGCACATCTTTAAGAAGGGAGCAATGGCATGATGTGGAGTTAAAAGCATTTGTTGATCTAGGTTGTGGGCTCGAGTGCATATAGTTGACATAAGGGAAGAGTGTGTTGAGGTGTTAAGGAAGTCAATTAGGCACTTGTGATTACAAGCAAGCTTTGCAACAAAATGGATAGGAAATGGTCGAAGAAGAAAAAACATAAAAACTTTTGTGTTGTTTGCTTTGATATAAAAAATTGCTTCATTACATTTGCTTTGATATCAATTTTGTCGAAAGCATCAAGATGGATAGGAAATGGTCGAGGTAGAAAAATGCAAAGGTTTGAATGGTTCACAATTCTTGGATTGTGAATCAAGAGAGGGTATTGGTCCATGATTAGGTCTCCATAGTGCACGCTTTTAAGTAGCACTTAATTATGAGTTCCAAGCTTGCCTCTATTCAACATTATGGAAGAGGGTTGATGCCTTTGTGAGTGATTTGTGGTGTAGATTAGCTCATATTAGGCTTTGCCACTTGAAAGACCATTTATGATTGAAGAAATAAAGGACTTGCTATTCTCCATGAAGATGGTTAAATCGCCAATAGTAAATGGTTTATTGGTTAAGGTATATTAGAAATTATGGGATGTTTGAGTAGTTGATTTGCTAGCCGTACATTAGATGCATTAAATTCATGCCAGTTTTTATCAATCAAGGATTGATAAAATTGAGTCCTAAGGTTTAGAATAGGGCATTGCTCTTTAATTGGAGGGTCTTAATGATGTGGAACTTTTTGTATATGTTGGCCAAATATTTGGCATAAATGGTCAAGTTTCTATTTGGTGCAATGACATAGCAAAAAATATGGTTTGATAAATGGAAGGAAAATACATGTTATCAATTGGGTGCTTTCCATAGATAAAAAGATTGTCCTCTCATCAATATGGATCTGGATATGGATAAAGCTTATGTCATGGTTAATTGGGATTTTATTTTAGTTGTGCTAAAGGCCATGAAATTTGGTTTGACCTTCATAAGTTCTGTGTCATCTTTGTATAAGGAAGCTTGAATTGTAATCAGAATCAATGGTGTTGTGACCTCTTTTGATCTTCATATATCCACTAGGCAAAGGCACCCCTCCTCTTTGCCATAATCATTGATCTGTTGTTGAAAATGATTGATAAGACTTTAGAGGTAGGTGTTGTAAAGGGTTTGCCATTCTTGGATAATTCTCAAGTAGTAGTCTAATTTTTTGTTGATGATAATGTGTCCATAGGAGAGGTTAGGAAGGAATGAGTGATTAATGTAATGGAGATCTATTGTGAGCACTCTTAGCTCATAGCATAAAAGGTTGGTCAAAAGAAGATTGAGGTATTCTTTTGACATGGAAAGAGCATGAAATTTGGATCACCCAACTAGGATTCAAGATAGTTAAGTTGGATGAGTTGGTAAGGTATCTTGGAGTGCCCATAGGGTGGGAGAAACCCTCAAGTAGAGGTTTGAATGGTTCAAAAATAAGCTCCACAAGAAAAGCAAGGGTAGAATGGATGCTCCACTCTCCTTTGGTAAGTTAATTGTGATAAAAAATGTGATGTTTGTAGTAATGATTTATGTTGCCCTAGTACTCCCCTTTCCTCAAATAGCTTGGGCAACCCTTGAGAGAAACTTGTGGTAGTTTCTTTGGACCAACAAAGGTAGAGAGGGTATGCCATGAATAGGATGGGACATCTTAATTGAAGATAGGAAATGGGATGGTATTGGATTGGAGAGTCTCGTGTGCAAAGCATGTCGTCTCAACATGTCTCTTTTGAAGAGACTACATGGGTTGAAGCCTTGGATGATTTTGGTGAGGCATTGGATTTCACATGTGAAGGTTAGGGGGTTGATATGGGAGGATGTTGTTTGGTAGGATGTGATATCTTGTCCTCACTTGCCCATTAAGATTCCCTCATTTGACATAGCCCAAGGTCTAGCTTCTCAATGGTAGAAGATATCTTGCCACGAATAGGATGGGACATCTTGATTGAAGATAGGAAATGGGATGGTATTGGATTGGAGAGTCTCGTGTGCAAAGCACGTCGTCTTAACATGTCTCTTTTGAAGAGACTAAATGGGTTGAAGCCTTGGATGATTTTGATGAGGCATTGGATTTCACATGTGAAAGTTAGGGGGTTGGTATGGGAGGATGTTGTTTGGTAGGATGTGATATCTTGTCCTCACTTGCCCATTAAGATTCCCTCATTTGACATAGCCCAAGGTCTAGCTTCTCAATGGTAGAAGATGTCCAATGTGGATTGGGTCTTTAGAGGACTTATGAAAGGTGACTCCTTCCTTTATAAAAGCATTTGATTTTTTCCACTAGCAGCTAATTTGTAAGCAAGAAAAGTGCAACTAAAGGTGCATGGTGGCTCAATTGAGGAAATAATTTTGTCATTGTAGAAGACTAGGTATCTTTTAACCATTTTTTTCATCTTGGAGGTGTGTTGGATGTTAGAACTCCAACGTTGAATGCACTCTAGGTTGTCTTTGATCTTACCATGCATTAGGTCCTTAGAAATGTGGAGGAGTATTTGAAGCAACATGAAGATAAGGACAATGGGAATTGGAGGGTGATGACCCGAATGCGTTTTATTTTGCTAGGTTGAAGGCCAAGAAGAGGAGAGAAATCATTATTGGGATTATGAATTAGGAGGGGATATTGGTCTACGATTAGGCCTTCATAGTGCAAGCTTTTAAGTTGCACTTAGCACCCATTGTGAGTATTAAGATTGCCCCCATTCATAATTAGGACAAGAGGTTTGATAGATTTTTAAGTGATTTGATGGTGTAGACTAGCTCAAACTAGGCTTTGTCTCTTGATATACCATTTACTATTAAAGAAATCAAGGAGGTGGTGTTCTCCATAAAGACATGTAAATCACTGAGAGTAGATGACACTATATTACAGAATTTCGAAATCTCCCAAGTTTTACTCTCAAATTATAAATAAAGATTTGATTATGTGGCCAATTTGACCATCTTATAAATTTGACCATGTAACCAAATATTGACCATCTTATAAATTCCCAAAGTATATGAAAATTTCCTAACTCCTTAATATAGTGTTAAAATGGTGTATTTGTGGTGGTGGAGTATTATAAAATTTTATGGGATGTTTGTGGAGTTGATTTGGTAGCCTTACTTAGAATGGTGTATCGGTGGTGGTTGAGTATTACGAAAAATTATGGGATGTTTGTGGAGTTGATTTGGTAGCCTTACTTAACTACATAAGATGCACTGGATTGATGCCATATTTTATGAAATAGGGATTGATAAAACCAATTCCTAAGGCTCAAGATAGACCATTTCTCTCTAATTGGAGGCCTTGTTGAACTTTTTATATGAAGTGTTGGCCAAATCTTCGACATCCAGGGTCAAGTCTCTTTCCAATGCAATGATACACAACAAATAGTATGAATTCATAAATGGGAGGAAAATACATGATGATGTCCTTAGCTTGGTGGTTTCCATGGATTATGTAGTGAACTTGCAAAAAGACTTTGTCCTCATATGGATTGGGATAAATCCTATGACACGATTAATTGCAATTTTATTTTAGCTATGCTAAAGGCCATGAAATTTGGCTTGACCTTCATAAATAGGGTGTCATCTTTGTTTAAGGAGCTCAGGGCATCAAAGGTTAATTAAAAGAAGACAAAGCTATTCTTTTTGTCATGGAAGAGCATAACAACTAGATCACCCAACTAGGATTTAAGATAGTTAAGCCATGTGAGCTAGTAAGGTATCTTGGAGTGCCCATCTCGATGGGAGTAACCCTCAAGCAGAGGTTTGAATGGTTTGAAACTATGTTCTAGGAGAAAATCAATTGCCTTAGTGCTCCCCTTTTCTCAAATAGCTTGGGCAAGCCTTGAGAGGATCTTGAGACAATTTCTTTAGAGCAACCAAGGTAGAGAGTTTATGCCACAAATAGGATGGGACATGCTAATTGATGAAGATAGGAAATGGGTTAGTGTTGGATTAGAGTCTTATGTGTAAAGCCCAAGGTCTCACCATGGCTCTTCAAAAGAGACTAAATGGGTCACAACCTTGGATGATTTTAATGAGGTGTTGGATTTCACATGTGAAGATCAAGGGGTTTGTATGGGAGAATGTTGGTTGGTAGGATGTGTTTGTTGTCATGTGCCCACCTACCCATTAAGATTCCGTCATCTAACATAGCCCAAGGTCTAGCTACTCAATGGTAGAAGGTGCAATCCAAATGTTGATTGGGTCTCTAGAGGACCTACAAAAGGTGACTTCTCCCTCAATAGAAGCATATGGTTTTTTACATTAGCCTATGAACCTTCCTCTTCTCTAGTCCACAAAATTGCTAGTTTGTTTAAAGTGTTGCATGACAAAGGTATTGTGGTATGGGTTGATTTATGGGATGCAAAAAAAACTTCATGGAGACACTCAGATGAAGTTGCAGATCAATTGGGCTTATTTGATAAGGAGATGACATGGCTTAGAGATGTGATGTCAACCTATAAAAGTGTTTGGCCTACTTCAATTGTAAAGAAAGATGATTTTGTGCTTTAAGTTTTACAGAGCCCGGTTGGTAAAAGTCTATATCACTGCAGGTCCATGCGAGACTAATGGACTCCCCCTCTTGCGATAGTCATGAATTCACTACAAAATTGGAAAAGAGAATGTCCCATCCTATTTGTAACATGAATGAAAACATTTGATATAAACCAGAGTCATATTCCATTATGCACAAGAAAGTGAATCAAACTCCATTCTAAATTAGGAGCATTATATGAATGAAAGTCTTCAAGCAATTATTCATCATATATAGAGCATAGGTTGGATTACCTTGAGCATGTGGTGGTTCTAGAGTTGAGGGCATCTTGTAGTAAGACTTTGTCTACCACGCTTAAGGAGGGTTCCTCTTTTAGCATGTGTGGAAGATTAGAGCAAGGGCATTCAACTCTACATCTTTTAGCCTCTTTTAAAGTGGGTAGTCTGGGCCATCTCAAGTATTCTAGTGTTCCTTCACTACCAATTATAATCACTTCCTTGTTTCACCCATGGCACTCTCATTTAGTATTGCATGGTGGTCTTCAAGAGATCCATGTTTAGAGAATTCATGGAACTTGATGGGTGAAAGAGAAATGCATGGGAAAATTATTGTTGATGAGGATTTTATGGTGGTTGATAGTTACCTATTTTATTTTTTACATTATGTGTATAACATTGTGCTCTTCTTGGGAGTGTGTGTACTTGATAATACAGTGGTGTGGTGCATGTGCATTTGCAATTAGGAGATGGTTGCAACACTAAGTTGCATATTCTCCTTGACATATGTTCCTCACTTAAGGACCCCGCTTGACGGAAGAGTGGTGCAATGGAGTTCAAGTCAATAAGTATTTTGAGTAAGGTCATGGTGTGCTCTTATTATTGTGCTTTGAATTTGTGAAGTGGAGATAAGGAAGGCCTAGGGGATTAGAGATGGAGTTGATAAATCAAGGCACAATGCATCTTTAGTCTTGGGGGCCTTAGGTGCGATGGGTATGAGTTCACCTAACCTAATAGGAAATGTTGCTCTCTTTTTTAAATTATAAATTTTAATTTTTGCTTTTATAAAATGAAAATATGAATTTATAGCTCAAGGAGAGGTTGTAATGTTTAGGATAGACAACCTTTGCTCAATGGGCAAACCTTTCATTGATTCTTGTACTCTAATAAGTGATTCTCGAAAGAATGGGTGATTATCGTGACATGATTAACTCTAGTAGTAATCTTGAAGAAGAGTGGGAGTAAGTTGTCTTTGTACATAGTTAATTTCTAATTCATTGTCAATCTTGAAGAAGAGTGGGAGTAAGTTAAATTTGTACATGGTTGATTTTGAATTCAAAAACCTTATAAGCGGGTGAAAATAATTACAAGTAGTGATGAATGTTGAGTTTGGGTACTTCTTGTTGAAGTCCTTGATGAAGTTAGCAAATGACTTCTTTAGATCCCCAAATTGGCATACATAGAGTTGAGGTGTCACCTCCTTAGATATTGACTAAGGAGTATGCCAACTCTTTCCCATGGTAGTAAGCAACAAAATGCAGACCACACACTTGGGCTGCATCCTCCATGCCTCTTAGGGCTTCTTGCTAATGTAAGATATTTGGTATCCAATATAGTGTCACTTGGGTTGCATCCTCCATGCCTCTTAGGGCTACTTATTAAGGCAAGTCCTTTGATCTCCTTCGAGTTGGCATGCCTCCTCAAATATAATGTTATCCTATTGCTCTTATCACTTCTTGTTACATTGGTAGCTTTTTTTATGAGATTGGACAATTTAAATGGGTAAAATTCACTCAAATCTAGGCTCCCAGGAAACATTGAAATCAAACACTGATGCAATATCAAATCCTCTTTCCATCCATTAGGTGCTCAAATGTGTATTGGGTTTGGAAATTCTTGTGCTTTTTGTCTTTGGATTGGAAGGACTTTAATTGTAGCACTCTTGGGTGCATGTGGGTATTTTTATCTCCTTACATGGGCCTTGAGACTCTTCATCCTTCATTTCCATGGGTGAATCTATCTGTCATGGGTCAATATAGCTTGCCAATGGTGTCGTTATTATATTGGCTCTAAGATTTTAATGGCTTCTTCTCTATGGGGGTGAACACAAGCATCAATATAAACTATAAGACATTTTGATGCTTATATTGACATAATTTAAATATAATTTTCAATGATCATTCCTATGCTTATTCCATGTAATAAAAAAAAAAAAGGATGCAAATACACACCTTCATTTCGATGGGTGAATCTATCTCTCATGGGTCAATATAGCTTGCCAATGGGGGGGGGGGGGGTGTGCGTGTGTGTGTGTGTGTGTGTGTGTGCGCACGCACGTGCGCGTGCGTGCGTGCGTGCAAGCTATACATTTGGCTCTTCTAACAAATTACTTCTTGTCATATCTCCCTCTTTGTAATACAATAGTTAGATATACATCAATTCATTTTCATTACTTATTTCTTTACACTTTTAGCTATTCTTGGTAAGAAAAATTTTATGGTGATTTGCAACCTTGTGAAGGCGGCCTTCAATGTCTCATGTGCCTAAAAATTTTCCTTTAGCACCTTGACAATTTTCCATAATACGCACATAGGGTTGGATTCTCAATTCCAATGCATTGTTGCATGTTATTGCCCATAGGGAGTAGTTTGCCACATATGATATAGGTAGAAAGGGATGCGTCTTCTTGAGGAATAACTTTGCTTGAAACATTGTTAGTATTGGAGACTTGTCATTGGCCAATGGTTCTTTCTTTGTACTTCTCCATTGAAGCTCCCTACTGAGAGTAATTAGGGTTTTGAGCGTTATGCTTACCTCTGCACTAGAACTATACTTTTGCATCGACTTATGATCCATTTAGCATGAATTTTGCCTCAATTTTGAGATAGATTCTGATCAGTTTCTATTGTCATAGTAAGAATAAAGAGTAAAGTAATAGTGATGGGCGGCCCACCTACAAGTGTGCAAGACATAAAGAAAATTCTAATAAGGAGTTGATATATAAATGATTATGTTTGTGTATGATTTGTGATCATCATGCATGGAAGATATGCAAAGGGTCACTCATACTTATTATAGAGCCAAAATGTGGCACATTGTATGTTTTGGATGTATGTAAACTTTTGTAATTATCATAAACCCTTCATCTATATCACTTTAGCATCATCATTTAGGCCATATATATATTATTGGAGTGAAACATTCTTCACATACGCAATACTTACAATCTTTTAACCTTTTTTATCTTGGAAGTGTGAGCATTGTATGTTTGGAAAACAAACTAAAATTTCCATTAAGAAGGGTATTGTCACTATAAGATTAAAATGTTTGGATTTTCATTGATGATGCCTCTAGAAAGGTGTGGGTATCTCCCATACCTTAAGAAGAGTGATGTCCTTGAAACATGCTTCAACTCACCATCTAGAGCCAAAATATTTATAGTTCTAAATATATCCCATGATGTTGGCAAGGAGCATAACAAAAAGTTTGCCTTAACTTCATCTCCAAACTTCAACTTTTAAGTTTGCATGTGACTAAATATGATATTGAATTCAATATCATCTGCAACTAAAACAACTTTTTCATGAGATATGTGCCATTAGAGGCAGTATCCTTCACATGCGTAATATACCTTCTTCCATAAGTCATGTGTCTTGGTATCATTCACAACTATAAAATACAAAGATTCTGCCAAGTGCAACCTTATCGTAGATTTGACCAATGCATCAATCTTTGACCAATCATCTTTAGACATATCTATAGGCTTTCTATCAACGCCTCTTATGGGCCTCAACTGCTTGTTCTAGATAAGGACATCTTGGATCAACTCCTTCCATAAAATGAAGCTAGTATACCATCAAACTTCCTAATGTTACAGAGTTTCTGGTCCATTTAGGTGATAAGCTATTTGTATAAAACAACAATTGTCAAGTGACAACAATAAAAAAACCAAGCTATACCACAAAATTGATAGAATTTTTGTAACACATGTTTAGTATAACAAAAAATGAGAAGGTAGAAACTGAACCACTACTCATAGCAACAATGCATATATCATTGCCCAACCATTGCGCAAATCACTACATATAGCTAAAACATGATATGACAATATCAATGCTTCTTCATAGATATAATAGCATAACAACATCTAATTGTTCAAAAGTACATCAAAAGAGTGATCTTCCTGAAACCACTACAACACATCAAGGAACACTCTTCTTGCTCATTCATAAGAAAATATGTATGGCTAGTACGATAATATATGTAGCTCAAGAATTGCTACAACATATGCATTAGAGTTCTACTCTAGTTATACTTGTTGCATATAGTAGTAGGCAATACCAAACTCCAAAATTGTGGAGTTTGTAATTTGCAACCTGAAACTATTTGTTTCTAACACTGAGAAGGGATCCTATTCTTTGGATTGTGGGAACGGCTTGGTGGCCCCTTCCTCAGTTGCTTTCTAGTGGTGGTGATGAGGTCATTCCTCACAACTCTTTCGTGCCAAAGAGGGAGTGTGAGAGGGTGGTGAGATGGGGTAGCTGGCCTCATATATATTTCTATACAGATGCACAATATCCAAAGAGGGATATCCTTGATGCATAAATTGCAGTTTGGCAGGTACAAATCTTGGAGCTAGGGTTGACATTCAGGTTCATGATGGGCTGGTTCTTTGACGGAGAACATGTGGCTTTCGTTTGGAGCTCACATGAGGGGACACTTTGGTGGTTTGGCCAAAGAAGGGGAATCCATGGTCATTTATGCACTACGGCATTGGTGACAGGCTGGTCAGGTGTGCTACATTAGTGGAATTGTTGATAGACTTTGAGAGATGCTATGATCTTCTCTATCTTTAGGAGCTTGTATGATGGACATTGACATCAGGTTCTCTCTGAGGCACCTTGGTGGTGGCTTGATCACTCACTGCTTGGGTATCCATGGTTTTACTTGGTGGTTCTATGTTGTATGGTTTTTGATTCATTCTCATTGTACCATTGTATTGTCTCAGATCACCCATGATCTAAGAGAGGGTATCAATAGAGTATGTCAGCTCATGTGAGTCTAAACATGTATTATAGCTGGGCACATTAGGTAGTTATTTTAGGCATTTTTATTGTGTAGCATTTTATGCTATTGTGGCATTTATTGTTGCCAGTTGGTCAACATTGAATGTTGGTCGACCTGACATATCTTATGGCATTATTCATGCATACATATATTTTGGGCTCCTTCTCCTCAGTTTAGTTCACCATGCACCTAGAGGTCCCATGGAGAGAGGAGTCAGTGCTAGTTCCCACACAATCAATGACTCACTGTTGTATGTGACGATCTCGTGTCTAATATATGGATTCCATTTCCCGAGCATACATTTGAGTTCTCAGTTGTATTGTGTTCTTTCTTTCCCTTTCTCTCTTGTCTTGTGTTTCAGTAGTATATTACAACTTATGTTTATGCTTCCATGGCTGCACCACTTCTCACATGGTATCAAAAGTGGTGGTGATGACATCATCCCTCACGACTCTTTAGTCCCAGAGAGGCAATGTGAGAGGGTGGTAAGATGGGGCAGTCGTGCCTCATCTATATTTTTATACAAATGCACAGGATCCACAGAGGGACATCCCTGACACATTACTGGCAGGTACAAATCCTAGAGCTAAGATATCTAGGTTCATGATGGGCTGGTTCTTTGACAGAGATTGGGTGGCTTTCGTCTAGGGCTCACATGAGGGGACACTTTGGCAGTCTGACCAAAGGAGGGGAATTCATGGCCATTTATGCACTCTGCGGCATTGGTGACAGGTTGGTCACATGTGCTACATCAGTGGCATTGTTGATAAACATTGAGAGCTGCTATGATCTTCTCTATCTTTAGGAGCTGGTACGATTGACATTGACATCAGGTTCTCTCCAAGGCACCTTGGTGGTGGCTTGATCACCCACTGCTTGGATATCCATGGTTCTACTTAGTGGTTCTACGTTGCATGGTTTCTGATTCATTCTCATTATACCATTGTATTGTATCAGATCACCCATGATTTGAGAGAGGGTGTTAGCAAAGTATATCAACTCATGTGTGAGTCTCAGCATGTATTATGGCTGGGCACTTTATGTAGTTATTTTATGCAATTTTAGCACGTAGCATTCTATGCTATTGTGGCATTTATTATTGCCAATTGGCTAGCATTAAATGCTGGCTAACTTGACATATTTTATGGCCTTATTCATTCCTATACATATTCTGGGCTCCTCCTCCTCAGTTTAGCTCACCACCTAGAGGTCCCGTGGAGAGAGGTGCTGGTGCCTACATAGCCAGTGACTCACTATTGTATGCGACAGTCTCATGTCTGATATATGGATTCCATTTCCCGAGCATACATTTGAGTTCTCATATGTATTGTGTTCTTTCTTTCCCTTTCTCTTTTGTCCTATGTTTTAGTAGTTTATTACAGCATATGTTGACGTTTTCATTGCTGCTACACTATGTCATAGGTTACCTATGGTTGATAACCTATATATGTCATCTCTATAAATGGACACTGTAATCCTTAACCTATTTTGCAGTTTCTAAATGACCTCAAACAAAACAAATTGAGCCCTTATGTGGCTAACTCTAAGAATTTGTTGACCTCTGGGTGTATATCAAGTCTCATCAAAATGAAGATCGTGAAGAGTTCTATTGGCAGCTTTGGTGGTGGTTGGAGACTCTATCTTGCTCTAATATTGATTGTTGGAGCTACAAGATCAAGATTGCACGCATGCATGCTCATGCATGTGCGCAGGTGCGCGCACACAATAAAGAATGAAAGTGTACATATATAGTTAGGGTTAGTGATGAAGATGGGTAGCCAACTATATTGGCCTTTACCCTAACAATTTTAAAAGAGGATTTGTAGTATGCTATCTAATGTGGGTCTCATACATGGTTTTTGGACTAAAGTTATCAAAACAATTATTCACTTGATAAATAGGTTTTACCTCGTAAGCCATTGGATAGAAATATTTGAGAAGAGATGTGGTCTAGAAAGAGACCTTCCTATGATCACTTGCCACAATTTGGCTATGTGACATACATGTGTATTTCAAGGGACAAGTGAAACAAGCTCGATCCTGAATCCAAGGTGTATCTTTCTTGGATATGGTGATTTAGGTGAGATGGAATGCTATCTTTGGGATCCTAAAACAACTAAGAAGGTAATATGCAACAATGGCATTCTCTTTAAAGAGGACAATGCAGAAATAGCCAATTAAGATAATTGAGATATGCAAGGTAGTGCTTCAAAAGGATGGATAGCCATCACATGAGAAGAATATATGGTTTATTGTACATGATGTAATGTTTGAAAAGGATGGATAGCCATGTATGAGAATAATATATGGTTTATTTTACATGATATAGGGCATGGACAACCGACTAATGTTGAGGTGGAACCACCATAAGAAAGTGAGGAACCTCACATTGAGATTGATGAGTAGTTGGAATAATTTGTGGGTTAGATTTGAGCTAGTTTTGAGATGAGCACTATGAGAGCTTCTAGACCGCTAAAGAGATATACATTGTCTCTAAACCATGTCATGGTTATTAATTGTGGTGAGTTTTCTTGTTATGCTTATGCTATAATTAAGGATGAAAGTCAGAAGTGGATGAAGGCTATACAATCAGAGTTGAATTCTTTGGTAAATTTACTACTTGGGGGTTGGTTCCTTTACCTAAGGGTTAGCATGCACTCCCATTCAAATGGGTCTACACATTGAAACTATTTCCATCCGATGCATGGCCTAAGTATAAGGCAAGATTGGTGGCCACGGGATTTAAGTAATAGAAGGGGAGATGGACTTTGATGAGAGGTTCTACCAATATTCGAGACTTGCATTGGTTTCCAAGGAAGATATGGAGCTTGTGTAGATAGATGTTAGATGACTTTCCTACACAAAGATTTACATTATGATATCTATATGCAACAACCAAAGGGATTTGTTATATAAAGGAATGAATAGTTGAAATGCAAGCTCCATAAGACCTTATGTGGTTTGTAATAGGCTGCCACAAAGTGATATCATACGTTAAATGACTTCATAAGTTCTCAAGGATACACTAGTATTGGGAATGTATGAGAGCATTTCCATATGGAAAAGAAGAAGACTATTAGTGTTTCATTGCCTCCGTATTTAAAACTTAGCCAAGATACAACCCTAACTTAAATAAGTAGAAGGCTACAATGGCTAAGGTTCCTTATGCATCTACAATTGGTAGCTTGATGTACACTATGGTTGCTATACCCCTAGATAGTGCCTATGGTTGTTATACTATGAAGTGATTAGCAGTAGATAGTGCCTATGGTTGCTATACATCCACACATTGCCTATGAAGTGATTAGCAATAGATATATGGCAAATCCTAGTAAGAAGCATTGGGAAATAGTGTGTGGAGTATCATGAGATACTCGAATGACACCAAAGCTATGTGAATATGTTTTGGAAGGAAGGATACATTTATCCTTGGGTATACATATATTGATTTTATAGGGAATATAGCCCTAGGAGATCTACGATAGGTTTTGTCTTCACATTCACTGGTGGTGCAGTCTCATGGGTCTCTCAATTATAGCCATATATGGAGGGTTGCATCAATATTCTTTCTGTTAACCTCATTAATGGGCTACATCAATATTCTTTTTGTTAACCTCATTAATGGGTAAAACTCCCTCTACATTTGAGCATGAAAGTCTCCCTTAGGAGCATTAGTTCTTATGGTAGTAGAAAATGTTTCCAATGACTCAAGAAGAGTGACAAGCAAGAACATACATTCTATATTGTCATCAAAGATAATATTCTCTGATGTAAGTTAGCTACAAATAGAATGAAACTCATTCAAATGAGTAGACATATGACTTCATTAATTTATACAAAGGTCCACAAGCTTCTTGAGATAATACAACTACGAAGCCAAGCTCTACTTATAAAAAATATCACATATCTTTTCCAAGTTTTGTAATAAAATCTTAAATTTCTCCCACTAGAAGCAAATCAAAGTGTCCAAGAGCAAAGTAGGCTCAATACATATATGTCACAACATCCAAAAGCCCACAAATACCAAATAATAGATCCAAGAGTATGTAAATAGCAAAATCATCCATGCCCACAGATAAGAAATCACTAGACCATGCAACCTTTACAAATATGGATGTAAGAGAGCTTAGAATTAAATTTCAAGTCTCAAAGGAGGGTATATCCACACATGACTAGCATTGTTAAGCCTATATACAATCAAAGGGGATTCCCAAATGGCATATAAGCATAGATTACACTTACATTCAAAGCATCTACTTGTTGTCGATTATTTATGATAGCAAACATTCTTTCAATGGCTAAACAAAATGAGCTCTAGTAAACATGTATAGCATCTGCAATCATCAATACATTTTTCCAACATCAAAATCTTAGTGAATAAGTATAGGTGAAACATAAATATTCAAATGCTTGTTGTTTGAAACTGTGAACAACATGTTTTTCCACAAATGACAATCAATGGCTAATGATTTCTTCCCTAAATGATGCCAAAGCTGCATTTAAAAGTGTTAGAAGAAATGTCCAATATTTGAGCAAAGACTAGGAAGAAATGTTGGAGCAAAATGGCTAATGCACAAAGAGCACGATAAGCCCCTACAAAAATTACGGGCTATTGTCTAGGCCCTCTCCACTACTGCGGACCCTCTTGGGTCACTTGGCACTGACCAAAGGTCCTCTAAAAGATCAATAGCAACCTTGGGAAGGTGTGGAGTGGATATTTACCTCAAACGATTGAAGACATAGCTGCCATAGAAGCTAGGGTTGAAGTTCTCTTTCAAAGGTGAAGTGGAAGGACTAAACCTCCTTGAATGCACACTTTGATACCAGTTGAAAGGAAATGTATACACTTTGTCTTTAAAATTTTTCTTAAAAATAAGATTTTTTCACAATATTCATCCTATTTTCTAAGTTCTTTCACTTTAATCAATAAAAATTTGCCCACCTATTTACAATTAAGAGCATAGAAGTTCCTTATGTTTTACCCTATGAGTCTACACCATTACTTTGCCAAAATTCATATGCTAAATTCGCACTCCAATGCAAAGCTCTAGTTTGATCTGTTCTCTACTAAAGTTCCAATTTTGAAATTGCTTAGCTATCATAGAGCTCAATGTAAGTATTTCCAATATAAAGTATTGGGCATTCCTAGATAATGGAAAATGTTCTTAATTTGTTCATTATGAGTATTTTTTACTACGTCAAGTGACATGTGAGATGCCTCCTCTAATAAACCCAAAGGAGTCCTTTAGTAGTCGATCAAAATTTGTATCCATACACATTACTTTCCAATCTCCCCTTGGGAAACATTGGACTTACTTGAGCATGGAGTTCTCACTTTAATGACAAGGAAAATATTAAAAAAAACTCTTCAATATATGCCAACATTTTGTGATTCTTTTTTAGAATCTTCCAAGTATTAATTTTAAGAAAAACAAATTCTGAAGCACACATCTCATTTTTCTAGCATTCTTAGCCATGATTCTTTGTGTTTCTGTCTATTTTCAGCATATTCTTTGATCTATGTTTCTGATTTGGTGATTATTAGTGCTGTTGATGTATTCCCATGTTTTTATGTCATTATTTTTTAGTTTCCTATTAGTTGCCTGATGTAGTATTAGGTATTTTTTGCACTACCTACAATAGTGAGATGTATTTCCTTATGAGGCATTGTAGTTCTAATATGCATTTTGCATAGATTAGGGGCTATAACACTTTGGCGATCTTTCCATTGTCATCTTGAAGCTTTATGAAAAACAACTTTGTTTTATGGATAAAAAATGAATTTGTTATATGCAATTCAAAGGGTTTTTTGTGTGTATACCTTGTTATTGTTTCTTGGTATCTCTGGTTTAAAACACTAGCAAAAATGACATTGTTTGATGGCAAAATGTTTAATTTTTTGAATGAAGTGGTGATATATTAACTATAGTAAGATGATGCCATTCCATCATTCTTACCCTGCATCTCTGATTTTTAAGCCTACTCAGAAAACATCTCTCTTTGATATTGTCACAACCTGAAGCGGTGACAATTGCCTTAAGTAGTGATATATTATCTGAAGTAGGATGATACAATTCACAGAGTTAATTTCACCTTTTTGCTTATATGATGGACAATTACTATGTTATTTTGTCTAGCAACAAGTCTTAGGGATTGAAGAAACGATTCACAAAGCAACAATAGTAGGAGTTTCAGAAGATTACAGGAGGAGAAGCATGAAGATTTTCAATCCTAGATCAAAATAGGGACATGTTATTCATAGAGAACTTTCAAAATGCAAGACTTATTGCAAAAATATACTCTCTATAATAAACTTTGGCTAAATCTAGTGAGAAAGAGGAAGCACGATCTTTTGCGTACTACAAGAAGCCAATGCAAGATTTATGAGAGAGCATTTAGGTTTCATTTTTAATTTTGAAGTTTAAAATTTCAATCTAATTAATTACAATGGGTAAATCAAAGGAGAAGAAAAGGAGATGCAAAGTTGGACATACTTCAAAGAATTGTTCTTATGTTTATGGGCCTTGCAAATAAGGAAAATCCTGCAAGTATTTCCACATGTTTGATTTATGTAATGAGTTTGATGGCATCTACAAGAGATTTTTGACAAAGAAGGGTTCAAGTTTGAAGATGGATAAAGCATGGGAGAAGTTGGATTCTTTTGAGGATATTCTTCATGATGCTTATGAATGGCATGATGATTATGAAGGCAAGAAAGTCAGGTCTTATTCAAGTGTTAAGGACATTGGAAGATTGTTTACAGGAGTTGAAAAGCTCAAGGAAAGATATGAAGGTGTTTTGGATTCAGATTCAGATTCAAGTTCAAGTGATGATGATGATTGGTGCTATGTATCTATGGACTTGCCAAAGATTGAGTAAAGGGAGCAAGAGAGGACAATAGCCAAAGAAGCCAAGAATCTTGGGATGCCCCAAACCCAACATAGCAACTTGCCGACGAGAGAGTGGATCATCACACACTTCACTCAATAATCTCAAGGCCTTTTTCATATTTTGGTATTTTACAAATTGCCATAATTAATCTCTAATCAGCTTTAATCACGAAGAAAACAAGCCATAAGTTATGAACAATGAAGATGATCGGATTGGTGATCAAGAAGATTAGTTATATATTCAAGAATGTGGAGACACGCCCGTTTTCGATTTCACGCGTCTCCACATGCCCCGGTCGCGTACGCGTGCCCCGTACCGACATCTTGACGCCATTCTGATCTTGTCATAGCAAATTTTTTTACCTCGCATCGTGCACACCCGCGGGACAGGGGCACGCCTTTCATTTCTTTTTTTTTTCTCTCTTTTTTAATTAATTAATTAATTAATTTACAAATAATCTTATTTCCCCCCTCCCGCGGCCGTTACCTCTTCCCTCTCCTTCCCTCTTCTCTCTTCTCTCTCCTCTTCTTTCTTTCTTTTCTCTCTCCTCCCCCTCTCTCTCTCCCTGTACCCTCCATCTCTGTTCCTCCTCCTCACTTTCTTCCTCCTCCTCCTCTTCTCCTTCCTCCCTCCTCCCTCCCTCCTCTCCCCTCGCCTGGGCCCTCGCCACCAACACTGACGTCGCCTTGTCCGCCTGGCCGCCTGTTGTTGTTGACGGTCGCCACCCGTCATCCTGTGAACGCCCCCGCCACCAGCTGCGCTGACGACGCTGGCCACCTGCTGCCCCCCCGCCGCTACTCCGTGGCCCCTCCCTCCTCTCCCACGCCTTGCCCCCCTGGTCGCTTGCGCCTTGGCCTCCACCCCCTGGCCACCTGGCCTAGCCTCCTTGGGCCCGCCTCCTGTCGCCATGTTGTCCCATCCTCCCCCTAACCCACCCCCTAGAAGCCCCCATTCCCCCCCACCAATCCGACCCACCCCATAACCCACCCCCCTAACCCTGGTTCCCCTCCCCCAACCCCAATTCCCTCCCAATCCCCAGTCACCCCCTTTTAAGCCCCTGTTCCCCCCAAATCCGCAGGTTGTGTTTAAAAAACAAAAAAACAAAACCAACCGACCCACACACCCCCTTCCTTTCACACCCCGGCCTCCCACGCAGCGGGTTGTTTCCATGCGGTTGTTCGTGTGCGGTGTGATGTGTTCATACTCTCTCCTCTCGCGGCCATTCACGTGCGAGGACGTGCGTTCGCTTGTCCGTGCGACGGTGTGCAGCAGCCAGTTGTTCACACGCAGCTGACACGCAATCCACTCCCAGGTATATATTCTTGAATTTTTAATTTCCAAACCCGAAAAACCCTAAAAACACATTTAAAAATTTAAAAATTCATTAAAAATCAATTAAAATAAAAAAACAAAAAATTTCTATTAAAAAATTTCCAATATTTCTGTAGTCAATTGAAATATTTTCCAAACTAAAAATGCATACAAAATGAGCAAAAATTCATTAAAATTGGTAAAAATACCAATTGAATTGTAGAAAAATTCTTGAAAATTCCATCAACTTCTTTGCTTATTTTTGGAATATTTTCTAAGTTGAAAATGCTGTGCCAATTTATTCCATTATTATTTTATGGCAAAAATGCTTCATTAAATGCCTAAATTCATGAAAAATCCTCTTTAATTCCAAACACAAGCTGAAAAATCTGAAAAAATCCAGATACCTTAGTCACACGTGGTGGATTGATGCTGAAAATCTTCAATATTTTTATATGTGTTTCATTGTCAAATTTTGCCACAAAGATTAAAAAAAACATCACAACAAACAAAAACACATAAAAACCAAAATACACAATCAACAATACACAACAACAACAACATATAAGCCATCAGTCAATCAAAAGATTCTTCGAAGAAGAGGCTGGAGTTCAAATGATTCCTTTGCTGGACCTCAAATCAATTGGCCATTGATCCTAGGAGAATGGATAAGTGCTAGTCATGCTTATCAGAATTATTTGCATTTTTCTCAGCAATATTCTTAGTTTGCAGATCCTTCTGTGTGCTTAACTGCTCATTTTACTTGGTACCTGGCGTATATGCATAGGCATTCCTATAATGATTCAAAATCTATTTCAAAGTTGTGCATGAATGTCAATGTGAGCATTGATTCCCAGCAACTGGATGTCTTGTACTTTCATGCCCTCTGTTTGCCTAACAGATACCTCATCTTATTGGAAAGGATGTGCTGCCTTCAATTCTTTCAAATCCTCCCAAGATATTTGTAGATGAATCCTTGTCCATGGATTGTTTTCGAAATCACCAAGCCTTCAAAAGGGATCATCTTCATTGATACCTTTGCAATGTATTGTGGATGATTTTTAATAATAAATCTCTCTTTTTGGAGGAGTCATTCAAATGGTTGTGTTGTGTGTAGTGTTCGTGTTGTGGGTTAATTTATGTGTTAAGATCGTGGTGGTTGCCTATTCGATTTGCTTTCGTGCGAGCTATATTTTTGGAGAATTGCGGTGATGGTATTGCTGGTTGGATAGTTGAAGATGCTGATGCAGAAGAAGAAACCTCTTATATCCTTTACAAGTTTGTTGTGATTTCCAGTTTGATAAGAAGTGTTAATGTATAAAGGGTTTTCCTTTCGTTGTATTCTTTATATTATATACAAGTTATAAGTTGGGGTCGTGGTTGGATGGTCTGTTTTTGAAGATTTATTGACTATCAAAGTTAAGCCCTTGAATGAACTTGTATTCCCTTTTTCCTGGGTCACGAGGACGCTTCCTTATTAAGTGTGGGGATATGTTGAGTGTTGAAATGACCTATTTTTTGGTTGATTTTTGTTGTTTTTGAGAGCTGAATGGTTGATTTTATGAGATGATTAATTGGTTTGGAAGTGGTTTGAGAGTGTTTTGGATAGGTTGGAATGGTTTTATTAAGCTCGTGATGTTTATTAGTAGAGATGTGAAGTTCTGTTGATGTTCTGATATATTCTGTTTGGTCTTGATAGCTTCTGTTGAGCTTCTGTTTTGTTTTGTTTTCTCTTTGTATGGAAGGATGGAGTATTGATTGATAGGGTTTGAAATTGTTTGAAAGCTTATTGAGTGATTTTTGATGGTTTGGAATGGTTTTGGTATGGGTTATGTGGTTATGATGCTTTCTGTTGAGCTTCTGTGAGTCTCTGTAGACCTTCTGTATGCCTCTGTATGTGTTCTGTTGGATGAGAGTGAAGCTTGGGAAAGTTTTCTAGCCTTGGAAAGAGGTGAATACAAGTGCAAAAGAGCTAAAAGAAGTCAAAGAAGTAGCTGTTGAAGACTCAAGTAAAGACTGGAGTGAAGTGACAGTGGTGAGCTATGAAGAGTCACTGTAGTGGCTTTGGTGCCTCTTCGCATCTGACATACCTTTTGGGAGGTGTATCCACGACCAAAGAAGAGTTATTATGAGTGATTATTGAGTGATTGTAGTGAGGATATGATGTACTATTGATGGAGAGAGAGAGTCAGAGATAGTCAATTCTATCAAAACAGTGTAACTATATGAGAGAGATTGAGAAAGAGAACTATGAAGATATTGAAGATGGATAATATGTGATTGATTTCCATTCAAAGATGGTGTATTCCTTTGTGTTCTTTGTTCTATTGATGAATTTTGTGAAGATGTTGGAGAATATGGTTGATTTTATCAAATCCGTGGGAGATATCTACTATGATGCTGCGTGAAGAATTGATATTTTCTTTGTTTTGATGATCAAAAGAATGAAATAAAAGCTTGTTGATGTTACAAGATAGATTTTCTTGCAAGAGAATTCCCTTTTCCTTGGTGTTCCTCTTGGGACTCCAGCTTGAAACCAATATTTTATGGGTCATAGTTCAGTTGGTAATGGTCTATATGTTTCTTTCAATTTCAAGTTATATTTGCTTTTATATGCAACTAGTACAAAATGTGCAAGGATGTGTATGTACACACATTTAAGGGTGTTGTTCCTTATTGCAAACAAGGTGATTTAATCTAAAGACTTGAAACCAATCTTTTATGGGCCTTGGTTCAGTTGGTAATGGTTTATATGTTTCTTTAAATTCCAAGTTATATTTGGATTTATGTGCAATTGGTATAAAGTGTGATCATACGTGTCTTGCAAACAAGTTGCTTTGATCTAAAAGCTTGAAGGCAATCTTTTGTGAGTCATAGTTAGGTGGTAATTGTTTATATGTTTCTTTGATTTTCAAGTTATATTTGGATTTATGTGCAACCGGTATTCTTTAAAAGTTGATATAATTTTGTAGTAGTATTGTGAAGAAATAAAATCTTAGGTAATTTTTTGTGTGTTTTTCTGCAGGCATGGGTAGATTAAAGAAACAAAAAATTTGTGAGGTTTCAAAGGGAGAAATTGCAGCATTTTTCGGCCATCCAATAAATACCCCTGCAACCATAAATGTTATAAATGATTCATAGACATCAACAAATCAACCAGATACATCTATTCTTGGAAATGAAGTAAAGAATGAGACTGAAACGCCATATCAAATAGCAAGTAATCAATAAATTTGTGCCACTACTAGTGTTGGAGTAGTTGAAACACAAGTTACACCAACTGTACAAAATGCTCCATGTCAACCTATACAAACAAATGAAGAAGAGATGTCAAGTTCCTTGAAAAGCACACAAGCTAGTGAGAAGACAATAAAAGAATTTGGAGCCTTGCAAAGCATACATTTTAGCTAGACTGGGTTAGTAGATTTCCATTAGTTATACCAGCTGATGATTCTACTCCAAAAAAGGCTCGATGTATTAGTTGCTCATGGAAAAAGGGAGCTGATTACACACTTTAGCTCAAAATTGACAATATAGAGAAGCATGTAGGCAAGATATATGAAAAAGCCATTGTTGATGGGCAAGAAGTAAGCTAAGTAAGATGGAAGTCTAGTGAGGAGTGTCTACATCTAAAGAATGCAGGACTATATGAGAAACATTTGCTTGAGCAAGCACAACGTGAGAAGTTATCAATTAACAACATGTTCAAAAAAATGCAAGATAAGACCTTGCAAATTAAAATCCTACAATTGAAGGTATTTTTTTATCATTTACAATTATTAATATATTATATTATGTTTTATATTGTGTGTAATATCAAATTGTAATGGTTTTTTTTGCAGGCAGACTATTTTTTATATCTTAAGGCGAGGAAGAACAATGGTGGACTATCCCGAGTATAAGGAATTATTGTCACATTTTCCTATTGATAATTTTCCACAATCGCATTGGTCACGGAGTAGTGGATGGGATTTGGCGGAAGCATTAGATGAGGTTGTCAAGCAAGATTTGAGAGAAAAATCAAATCTTCTCAAATTTTTGCTCTCTCGCTAGATGAGGCCACATCTAGAGATAATACTAGTTGGGTTTGTATGACTGTTTATATTGTGGAAAATCATGTTCGTCGTGTATATTTTCTTACAATAAACAAAATGCAAAAAGATGCCACATTAGAGAACCTATTCCTGTTAGTTGAAGAAAGCTTGATGAGTATGTTACAATTATCAAGGGTTGAGATTGCAAAAAAAGTAATTTGTGTGGGAGTTGATGGAGCAATAGTTATGCAGAGCCATCGCTCAGGAATTTGTGTCCACCTACAGACTTAGATTTAGAGACATTACTTACATTGATAGGTATTTCAATGTTTTTGGAGTCATTATATTGCTTGTACTTTTTTTTCTACTTTTGATATCTAATATTTTGTATCTTTGTTTTATAGGAATTGTTCCTTTGCTTGGGGAGCTTAATGTCCTTGTGAACCTTGCTAAAAAGAGAACAATTTATATGACTGAATATAGCAATATTCGGAAGATGGTATGCTTGGTATTAGATTCTTTTTATGGAGATATGAATCATCCTTTGCACGAGGAGAGATTCAAAAGATGGCATGAGATCATGAACTTTCAATCAGAACCTAGCAAGAGCTTTTTAAAGATAAATAGAAATGGTACAGTATGCATCATTTCTATTTATCTTTAAAGATGTACCAACCTTGAATGTACCTTGAATTTATCTTTATCTTCCTAGAGATATAAAGATGTACCAACCTTGAATGTACTTTGAGCTTGTAAAGATGGAAACTTTTAATAATGTAGTGGAGAGTGTTAAAATCACATTAGCACAAGTTGCACAGTCTGTGTCACAGGAAATAAGAGAGTGGTTTCCAAGAGAGGAACTATTGGAGGTGATGTCAATAGTTTATCCACAGTTTTGTTCAAGCAGATTTCAAGAAAAGAGTTCATATTCTTAAAGATCACTTTGGGAAAATGTTACAATTGCAAGGGTCTGATGCAACCTTCTCGATAATAGGTGGAGATGCACTTTTGCAACAATCACAATGCTTTGGAGATACCATGTGGCATCAATATACCGAACTTGTAGAGCCTACAAAATCCGGTGCAATTACTTGATTATGGAACAGGTTGAGCATGAGTCAAGTTCTCCAAGATCGTATGCCTGAATATTTTTGACTTGTTGACTTGGCTCAAACAATGATTTTAGGATCCGTGGAGGATGAAAGAATGTTTAGTGTTATGGCCTTTTTAAAAAACAAAGTGCGCAATAAGTTACGTACAAACTTGGATACTTGCATGAGATTGTATGTTTCCCATCAGTATTCAGTAGAGAACTTTCCCTACGACCAAGTTTTGGTATATTGGATATCGGTCAATACTCGGTGAAATCAATTGGATATCAACATAGGGTTGACATCAGTACCATCATCATCATAAAAAAAACTACATGAAAATGATGAAGTTCCTAATATTGATGGATGGCAAGCCTAAGACAATCAAGTTGCTCTTTGTATAATCAACGTGAATGGTGAAGCTTTTGTATAGACAATCCAAGTGAATGTTGCACTGTGGCTCATCAATACATTATTTATAGGTAATTTCTCAAAGGAAATTTGAGCTTTAATCAATGTGTATTTACTTGATTTACCTTGCTTTAGTTGTACTATTTTCTTTGCAATAACACAGTCATTGGTTGAATTATCTTTCATTCAATGTTTTTTCTATGTTATTATTAATAGAAATTTACCATTTTGAGTTCAAAAATAACATTTTAAAAATTTATTACTTTATTATTTTCATAAGAAATATTCACCAACCGATTATAGGATATATTTAGATTAGAGAACAAATCGCCACACTTTCGAAAGTCTAAAATACAAGTTTCGCCACATATTCTATAACATGAAAGCATACATTGGCTCTTAAAATCATCTATGGTCACGTGGATAGTGTCGTAGCAGAAAGTCTCATGGCTATAAGACCGCATTGACTTATCACTATTGTGGGAAGCAGGGTTATATTTAGCCACAATGCCATAAAATGTATGATGAAAAGCATAAGAAAAAGAGAAAGAGTAAAGTGTAGGAAAAGAATGATGATCGCAACATTATGCATAGTAGATCTAGTGTCATCCACCTATGCTCAGTGTTGATTGATTGATTTTGGGGCCTCATTTTATGACACTCCTCATTGAGAGGGCTTCCACTCTTACCACAGCATGATAGGGCTTCATTTCATGATACTCCTCATTGAGAGGGGTTCCACTCCTCCTACCACAGTATGATAGGATTTGAGATTGAGGAGATAAATGCACTAGATTAAAGTTCAGATGGTTACATACGTGTCTCTTCTTCATTTGATGCTACTTAGTTGACTTGATATTTATTCCCTTACTATTAAGGTTGGTTTCTTGATTTGGGGGATTCCTTTCATGTAACCCCGCATTGTCATTGGTTTTATACCTGCCACATTGTCACAGGTCGACTGGTTTGGGCGATGATCACATATATGAAATTGCTGGTATAGGTGATGTGAAACCGTAGTTCGATACTAGTACTCCATTTGTTCTATATGATGTACACCATTTCTTTCCTTTAATTAAAAGCCTTATCTCAACTAGACAATCAAATAATGATAGGTGTTATGTATCTTTTGGTGATTTTGCATGGAAAAATATACGTGGCAACCTCATTTTTACTAGAGGTGCCAAGTAGCATGTATCCCTTACTTGTATTTGGATCTTTTGATCATGTTTTAGTTGTGACTAATCTTCCACATGTTTCTCTTTGGCATCACCATCTTGGGCATATGTTTCCCAAAGAAATGAAAGTCTTGACTTATTTTTGATATCTTCTACTCTTGGATTATTTATATTGTGATTCATTTGATCATTGTTTATATGGTAGATAGGCTCGTAATACATATAATAAGTTTGTTTCTATGTGCATTGGCAAGTCTTTGGCTCTAGTTCATTCAAATATTTGTAGTCCCATACTTTCTAAGTCATTGGTGGCGCAAAGTATTTCGTTATATTCATTGATGATTATTCGTATAAGTTCTAGGCCTATCCCATAAAGTAGAAGTTAATTGTTTTACCTATGATCAGTACTTTCTTGCTATGGTTGAGAACCATTTTGGCCATAAATTAAAATTCCTATGAAACTAACAATGGGGGTGAATATGTCTCTAAGGCATTTTAATAATTTTGTGAGATGATAGGGGTATTAAACATCTATTGACTGCCCCTTATATCCCACACAAGAATGGTATTGCAAAAACCATGAATATGACTATTCACGGAAGAGTTCACATTATGCTTAGTTAAGTAGGCTTATCACAACACTTTTGGATTGAGGTAGTTATTATTGCAATTCATTTGATTAATAGATCCCCATGCCACAGCTCTTGGTGGTAGAATTGTAGTGGATGTATGGTCTAATAAACCTTCCTTGTATGCACACTTACGAGTCTTCGAATATGAGGGTTTCTAAAATATTTCCAAAGACAAATATAACAAGTTGGATTTGAAAGTTTGTCAAATCATCTTATTTGGATACAGTGATACAAGTGAGATGGGCTATCACCTTTGGGATTTGTAGGATCGAAAGGTTATCCATATCCATGATGTTTTGTTTCATGAGGATAAGATATATAAGAGATCGAAGTAGGTGGTTGTGATATACAGAGTGTCTTTCAAGTGGAGCCTCCTATTATAGTATAGCTAGCCCAATTCGATAAAGTCTTGTGGTAGTTAATCATGATGTAGGGGTCAAGGATCTACCTATTTGTACATGATCATGAGATTGGACAAAGAGGACAAGTAGTACGAGCCCCACACTCAACTTTGAGATACTCTCCTAGAGCCTCATATAGTCCTAATTGTTTTGAGCCATCTATGCATTATGTCTTTGTGATAGATTCTAATGAGTCCCTTATTTATAAGGAGGCTATGTGCAAATGTGTAGTCACTCTTGGGAGAGGGCCACACATTTTGAGTTTGATTCAATGTAGAAAAATCATGTGTGAGGCTTGGTTTCCATACTAGATGGTAAACATGCATTGCCATGCAAGTGGGTGTATAAGTTAAAGAGCACCCATGGTTGCTCTAAGCTAGCATAAAGGCCCATTTGGTTGCAAAGAGCTTTAAATAAGAAATGGAAGTTGAGTTTGATGAGATATTCTCCCGTATGGTCAAACTACCTTCTTGCACATGGTTTTAGACTTGGTTGTACAATTAGATTTGGAGATTTATCTAATGGATATAAAAAATGCTTTCTTACATAAAGAATTACATGAGGACATATATATGCATCAACTTAAGGGCTTTGTGGAAAAGGGTAGTGAACACCTAGCATGCAAGTTGAGAAAGAGCCTCTATGGACTTAAGTAAGCACTTAGAGAATGGTACCACAAGTTTGATGCTTTAATGTATTTGCAGGATAATTCTCATAGCATTATGAATCCATGTCTTTACACAAAAAAGGCCCGTGATGGTAGCCTTATCATTTTGGTACTATACGTTGATTGCTAGGAGGACTCATGTTGAGCTAGATACTTTGGAGACTTAGCTTAAGAAGAGCTTTGAGATGAAGGACATGGGGCATGGTTCTCACATACTTGATATGTGTATTACATGCAATCATTCTATAGGACTTCTCTACTTGTCCCAGAAGGAAAATGTCCACATAGTACTTGAGTGATTCCATATGCAAGATGGTAAGCCTATTGCTTGTTACCTTCTCATGTGAAGGCCAAATATAAAAATTATCCCAAGTTAGATGAAAAGAAGGCTAAGATGGCCAAGATTATGTATGCATCCACAATGGGTAGTTTGATGTATATCATGATAGCCACTAGACTTGACGTAGCATTTACAGTGGGAGTTGTGCCTTGTTATATGGTGGCACTTCATTGATGACATTGGGATTCCATAAAGGGTATCATGAGATACCTTAAGAGGACTACGAATATATACATTTGTTGTGGTGGCCAAGATACTAGAATTGTGAGCTACATAGACTTAGATTGTACAAGATATGTAAACGATAGGAAGTCCAACCTGTGGCTATGTCTTCACTTTCATTGGAGGTGTTGTTTCTTGGATGTCTAGGGTATAGAAATGCACCACCTTGTCTACTAGTGAGATTTAGTGCATTGTAGCCATTGAGGCTTGCAAGGAGGCCCTATGGTAGGCCATCTGATTGTAGACCTTACATTTGGACTCTATGAGTGCCATCTAATTGGCACATAATTCAAACTTTCATGCGAAAACCAAGCACATTAAGATCCATTATCACTTCATCAAATATGTGATTAAGGACAACCAGATAGATCTTGACTAACTTCCTTAGGAAGATACTAGGCATAGGATGAGATGATGTCTATTTCTCATCATGTTATAATTATATGTATACATTGTACTTTGTCAATCGTTTCTTGTTCTCTCCTCACTCAGGCACATTCGCCTTTAAATGTAAGGTCATTGAGGTTAAAGACTACATGTGCATAGCCATCTATATTTACTTTGTACATAGTGGATATACACTTCTACACTGTAGATGGTGGTTGCCCATCATTGTCACTTTATTCCTTATTCTTTCTATGACAATAGAATAAGGAAACATAGATCACACATTGTGATTGTTGGAGTTTCTGCATACCACCTTTCTCTCTTTTCCTTGAACCTCCATAGTTCTTGCTTTCTCTTGTATCCACTTGTGCTCTCACTTTTTCTCCATCTTTCATTATTTATGTGAAAAAAAGGATAGATCCACTCTACTAATGTTATCCATGCTTGCATTATTTATGTGAAAGAAAGGATAGACCCATTCTACTAATGTTATCCATGCTTGCATGATAAGGAATATCTAGAAAGTCAACATGGTACATACAACTTCTCAAGGATCCCAAACATAAGAGCCACCCCCATGGATAGGATCTACCTATTCCATCCCATAAATCTAGTTTCACTCTTTAGTCATTTTGTAACAAAATTCACCAGTTACCCTTACACCTCCTCCTTCATCATAGCATGCAATTGCCTTAGGCTCCTCATCAAACTACTACAACAACCCATGACACCATATGAAGACAGGATTTTGCCACTATTTTTCAATATATTGAAAGCATTGATAATTTGATGATGGTTCAACTTCACCTCGAAAGGAATATTATTACCCACATTCTATGTGTAGTTGTTGGAAGACATGGGGGATAGTAGGTTCACTATGTGCAAACACACTTTCTACTTGGAGTCCTTGTTCCTTTGAAAGGATCCATTTAGCAAACACTCAAGCCACTTTGTAAGTGATATGTCATCTTTTATATACCCATTTGTACCTTAGATATTTTTTTATATTTTCTAAGAAAAGAAAAATAAAAAAAGATAAAGGCATATAATTCTTTAATTGCACCTAGGGGGGTGCTCAAGTTAAAAGCATCTAATGGCCTTGCTTGGCCTACTCTAACTCCCTAGTCCACACCTCCATATCAAAATATTGGGGCATATCAAGGACATGACACCTTAGGCTTACTCAAATGACCTATCACCTTGAGATTAGCACCTCACAATAACTTCACACTAATGAGCTCATCAAGTGTGGGACAACATTTCAAGCTTACTTGGAATTTGACCTAGCTTCCAATTGCATGGTATGCGAATCACTCACTACATAAGTGAGGTAGACACACCCTCTAGGGAGAGCATGAATGACATAGCATGTACACCAAATCATGTACCATGCATCAACATTGGCGGCCTACTTCAGTGGCACACATAATGTGCCACACATCCACACCACTCTTGATGTAGCATGCTAAAGCATGAGTAACCTTCGATGCCACCATCTCAAGCCTCTTTTCCCACCTCTTCAACATCAACTACCATCGTCCCCTACTAAGACTCTCTTCCGTGGGATTGCCACTCATCTAGCAGGGGGCACAATATTAATTGCAAAAAGAAAGGGCCATGATTTTTTTGGAAAGAAAAATTGATGTCCTAGTAGCTTTTCTCAAGTTCCCTTCAAGAATGCAACTTCTCATGTGGCCAAATTCCTTCTCACTTACTTATTAGCTTCACAGAGAGAGAGAGAGAGAGAGAGAGAGAGAGAGAGAGAGAGAGAGAGAGAGAGAGAGAGAGAGAGAGAGAGAGAGAGAGAGAGAGAGAACTCCATGATGTTAAGGAACTTGAATCTTCAATTTTTGTCATGCATAAAATATCACAAAGTGATCTCGCACTCCATGATGTTAAGGAACTTGAATCTTCAATTTTCGTCATGCATAAAATATCACAAAGTGATATATATATATATATATATATATATATATATATATATATATATATATATATATATATATATATATATATATATATATATATATATATATATATATATATATCTCTCTCTCTACTCTTTTCTTCCTAAATATACATTTTTTTCTCATATCTTTAAATTCTTCTAATAAAAAATAAGGATATTGAACCACATTAGTAGCATAGTTGCATTCGTAGAGGGATCTTGATATAGTGTGCAATAATCTAGTACTGTAAGAAGAATAGGTACACATTTGATTGGCTTTTCTATGGTAATCACCCTTCTGAAAACAAAGAAAAATAGTTATGGTAGTTCATCAAACATGCAGACTAAGATAGCTTGGCAATCCCTAGGTCTACATTGTAGCAAAGAATTAACTAGCTTTAACCCACAAGGAACAACTCAATGTTCCTAATGAATCATCTATGGTCACTAATAAAGACATTCTAGTATCAAGCTAAGAAAGTCACTATTGCTTGAAAACCATGAAATGAGCAATTATCACACTTGGTTCAATGAGATTGAGAAATGAGGGGGAGCAGAACATCGATTCTTCTACCTATAAGACATAGTGTCACATCGACCTCTAAAACAATGTTGTATCGATTCTAAGACACTTACCCTAGGGTAATCTCGATTGTCAATTCTATCCTGCCTTATTGAGCAGCCACTCGATTAGTAAGTTCTATCCATCTTTAGGATACTTTCATCACGGAATTATACCCTTCTGCTTCCCAAATATGAATTAGTTTTTAAACAAGCATGTTAATCATGATGTGAGACACATAAAGAGTAACTTTCTTAATTAGTCATTTAACCAAGGTTCATTTGCATGTTTCTATTAGAACAGAAAACAATAAAACCTTTTGCAAATAAAATTCTATTATTGGGACATATTTACAATAGTCATGTGTTCTTGTGAGTGATAAAACAATCCACACTAGGTTACCACCCTACCATGTTTTCCTCAAACCTTCCAATGCTAGACCACATTGGGCTTACACAAGTTTTATTCCCTATCTAAGGACCAAGCACAAGGTTATATCACCATCCAAAGCCTTGCTAGTTCTCACTCTACCATAAGGGGGAACCTCACTATACAGAGGACCTATTGCTTAAGCAGTGGTGGGGTGCCTTAAGGAGTTTTTATTATGATTCTAGGTGAAGAGCCCCAATGAAACCTTAGGGAAAGTATTTCACCCTAATTTTTTCCCAGTTACCAATGTTTTTAATGACTAAAAAAAAAACCCCTAGCTTTCTCCAAATTTTTCCAAGGACCCATATTTTTAGCCTAAAAAGTAAAATTTGCCTATAAGAAAAACTTTGTTTGTTACTTATAAGCATGGACCATTATTAGAATTTACTTATATTGCAATCTCAATCAAATCCAATATGCTTTTACAAAATACCATATAATCCCATCCAAGCATGAATTTGTCACAATTTAATCTATATCTACAATTCACAATATTTTGAGGATAACTCAATTAAAATTCACTAATCAAATGACAATTTATGGGATGTCGGCTTAGGATGCTTGGACAATATCCTCTTTTTTAAACTATTTTTTTAAGTCAAGGTTCATATCATTTATTTAGTAATTACCTATGTATCAAGATTGTAGACTATTTTTTCTCTAAATTGTCCCATAATTAGTCAACCATGGGGAGGGGAGGGGGAGGGAAGGAACAGGATGGTCTAGATTTCCCTGATTTTTCATCTAGGTTGCTAATTTTCCTAAAGAAGCTCTTGGAAAGTAGATATTGTATTTATTCCAAAAAAAGAGAAATTATTTAATTGATTAAAATTTTAAACTTAATTTACATTTTTCAGCCTGAATCTAGCCAACTCACTATACATGTATCCTACTTGATTCATCCTCCTCAATCCCTATGTTTTTTCTCCAATATGATCTCTATTCCACCCTCTATAGAGAGTGAAGAAATTAGATTTAGGAGGTTCTTGAGTGATTAGAAATTTGAAACATCTCCCATATAAGGTAGAAGATTTGTAGAAGTATTAATTGTCTATACTCAGAGTTAACAAAGGCTTCAATGACCCTTTAGAGCTTTACATTTAAAAGAGCATGTTTCAAGGAGTTTTAAATAATACAACATCTAAGAGACATACAATGGAGTCAAATAAGCGATGTGGTTGTGAGACTAGAGTAGTTGAACAAGATGTGGCGACAAATGCAACATCCCTTCCTTCCCCAACAGCCCCTATGGCACCTCTCATATAATGGAGTTTAATTTGAAAGTAACATAATCAAAGGAATAATAATAATTAAGTAACAAGGATAACTATTGTCTATCCCCTAGATTTAGAGTTGTAAACCATAGAAGATCTTTAAATATATAAACAAAAAAACTCTTAAGACGTTTAAACAATGTTGCTTAATTAATACTTTAAAATACATGTTTGAATTATTATACTTTGTCTTAATTGGATTTTAGTAATCCTTAATTGTCTCACTAACATAAGGTAGTTAAGTGTAAGAATTGCTAGGATCATAGAACTGTATTTGAGGAATGACTTTAAGCTGGAATGAAATGAAGCATCTATAGACTTTGCGCAAACCAAGCACTCTTGTAGAGTGGTCATACTAGTGCATATATGAGATTGGAATATTGTTAAGGAAGCCACATCCATAATGCACGATGATATAGCTACAATTGCCTGTAGCACCATAAACTCCAATTTTTCTTTCTCTCAATGTAATTAATGTCTCTTTTAAGAAAATCATTTGAGCATGATAGATGCAACAATTATAATGATCCCATAGGTTGCAAACAAAGTAGGGATTTAATCCCTCAAATCACCAAAAAGAAATGCTAACTTCCCAATTCTCTTTACGAAACCTCTTGTACTACCTACAAATAAGTTGGACAATATTTTTCCATATGAGTAACTAATATTCTAAACAAAATAATTAGGTATAAATTTCAAGAATTTTTCAAACTACCTTATTTAAGTATCTACATTTCCCTAAAGCAAATAAGGTGGCTTTCAAAGAACCTTGGGCACAAAAAAGTACAAAGGGTATCTTTTTCTTAGAACTACCTATAAAGCTCAAATGTATCTTAAAGAATAAGTGCCTCAACAAAAGTAACTTTCTTTCTATAAAGTACCTAAACTAGCTTATAAAGTAACATATAGATACTTCAAAAAATCCTAACAAATATAGGTGCCTAACAAAAAAGCCTAGCAATTGATAGGTTCTTTTTAAGGTACTTGACCAATTAAATATTGTGATAGATATATGGAAAGCACCTATGATAGATCTTTGTGAACATAGATGCATTTGTAAATATGACAAGTTCCTTGTAAGCTATTTGAATAGTGAAATATTGTGATATATACATGAAAAGCACCTTTAACAAAAACTTTGTGAATGTAGGCACTTCTACAAATATGATTGGTTCTCTTTTAGCTATTTCACTAATTAAATATTGTGATGGATGCATGAAAATCACATTTTATGAGCATAGATACTTTCGTAAATATAATAGCTGCATATGACTAGCTGAATACTCGAGCCTATAGATGCCAAAAAAATGTAACAAAACATGGTGCTAAAACTTCCCCAAGAGTATGTTTGTTGCTCATTAAGAAGGTGAATGGGGTGCTTTGGGTAAATTTTTCTTGCCCAAGCATTTTGACACATATTTCTTATTTGGAGAGACCCTAATCTCATTTCACTAAAACTTAAAAGACCAAATCTTTAATCTCTACTATAATAATGCCACTTTGAGGTTGTTGATAATGGCATAATTACAAGGCTAATGCTCCATTCTTACCCTATCATAGAGTAAATTTGTAGCTTCAAAATTTTGGTGATTGCAAGCCAAATTTGGGCTTCCAAAGCTTTGTGCACACCCCTACATATTTTATAATGGGATAAGGACTAATTTTTGGCAATTCTCATTCTACTTTGATATTCTCATTATATATTGTCTTGTGTGAAGCTACATTCTTTCTTGCAATTTTCTTGCGAGAGAGATGGATGGATGAATAGATAAAAATATATACATTGAAACCCAAAAATCAAATGGTAGTGTGCCCTAATAGTATATATTAAACTTGCAATTGGCATAAAGAAAAATTGTACTTTTCACATTGGCACCTTAAAACTTTTGTGCATACATATTACTTGTGTTATAACATGCATTGATGCCCTAAATTTGGTGGTGTATACTAACATGTAGCAAACTTGCAAGGACGTTGCATGTTACATTTTACATCACAAGCAATTATCATAAAAGTAAAGTTACAATTACCATGAAGTAAAGTTGCAATTAGCTTAAAGTAAACTTGTAAATTTGTGGTTGGCACCCCATAATTTAGCAACAAACAATAAACTTGCTATTAGCATCATGCATTTTACATCTAACATCATATGCAATTAGCATAAAGTAAACTTGCTACTGGCACAATGTACGCTCTAGCCTCCACCCAAAACAAATAAAAAATAAACAATAATGGTAATATAAGTGCATTTATTTTCCTTTGTAAAAGCAAGGTAGGTCAGTGTCTACATCTACATATAAATTCCATCAAAAGGTTAAAACTCACAAAATGAACCGGAAAGACATTGTTAAAATTTTGAACTTCTAGCATCCCATCAAAGAAAACAACACTTAATATCTCGAGATAATTCAAATAATGACAATGCTTTACTAATAAAACAAGGAAACATGAAGCATAAAAAATGAGATCTATGATTATCATTTGCAACATCCTCAAGAATCAAGAATAATGCGAGAACCAATAGCCAAGAGCAAACCTTAAAATAGCAATTTTTGTGAAAAAATTCCCCATGTTACTAATGTAAATTTTCCATGCAAATTCATGATTGTTTTATACATTGCTCATGATCATCTTAGTAATTATATGATTTTGGCAATGTGTATAGTAACCAAATGGAAGATGACACCAAAGTGGTAGCCAAGGGAGGAAATCCAACTCTCTGAGCAAGGCCTAATAGAGTTTCTGATAAAGATCAAGATCTTGTCAAAGCTTTAGCATCATCATCTTGCCTCTTTGATAGGGTTTTGTGAGTAGCATTTAGAAATGATCCTTGTGTATGAGTACATGACCTATGGTCCATTGAGATGGCATTTATATAGTGTAAGCCTCCATTCTCTTGGAAGCAAATGCTTGACATATGCATCTGTATAATGTAGGTCTCCATTCTCTCTCTTGGAAGCAGAGGCTTGACATATGCATTGGTACTGCTGTGGGGCTTCACTATTTACACATAGGTGCTACTCATAGTGTCATCCATAGGTTATGTTGTAGAATGTAGAATGGTTGGTCTTATTGCTCGGCATGCAATTAGTGGTCATTTTTTAGATGTGTTTAGGCATCAATTTTGAGATGGTTGAGATTGGGCTTCATTTGAATCTTTGTACCCACTCAATCCAAGGTAATTATTGCATTCACATATAAAACTTATAATTGAAGGCTCGTATATTTAGAATGGTTATCATTACTTTTACATGTAGGGCTTATCATTGAATGCTTTTACATGTAGAGATGAAAGCTTTCCTTATTATACTCCTTATTATCTCAAATTTTTTCACTATAATTTCTACTTTTCCTTCCCCCACATCTTACTTTTTACTTATTATATTTGAAGGGCCATAATCCTTGTTTACGTTATATTTATGTATTTCTATAGCCAATCCTTGGCTCTTACTCTATTTTGGTACATGGTTCACATTTTCTCCTTTATTGAGAAGTTTTCTGTTTGCAACATGGAATGTGGTGACATGCATATGTGATATGCTAAGTCACTTTATGTAAGCCCAAGTTTGATAGCAACGATGAGATCAAGTTGATACCTAAAAGTGTTCAAAGGAGGAATGTTGGTCATGGAGACCACTTCCATTGTTAGATGTTCAGTACAAAGCCATAAATAAAGCATTAACTTGCACATAAAATTCATCTTACAAAAAATTCATCGTGTTAGGCAATAAGGGTTTGTACAGGGTTGAAGAATTAATCATATTGAGCTTAATAATATACATGGATTGTGAATGCATGACAAGGAAGCATACTTGCTTATTGGTATGGTTCTTGATAAAGCTTATGATAAGTTAAGGTAGGAATTTATATTGTGTATAGTTCATAATTAGATTTTCAGCACACATGTTTTGTAGTATGGTCGGTGCCCTCTTCTCAAATGCAAATGGTATACACTATAGTATATATCTATTGCCATTTTTTTAAAGGATTTGAAACCATGAGATCTATATTGTGAAGCTGTCCATTAGCTCCACTAATCTTTGCAATTGTCATCAAACCACTCCCAAAGCTTATCAAGATTGAGTGAGGGAGCTATTGCAAGTGCATGAAGACTTTGTTAAGGTTTTTAGTCCTTGGATTAGTAAAGATAGGATCAAGCTCCTTGTGTTAAATTGGTATTATTTTCCTCCATGATGAGTAAATTGAAGGCATAATCAAGAAGGGTGAAGTATTTACGTAGATTGGATGATTGCTAGGAATTGGAATAACCATAAGACAACATTTTGGGGGAATGGAGAATAACATTAAGACAAGATTTAGGAATTGATGTTGGTTCCTCTTGGTTTTATAGCAAGAAAAACTCTTACTAAATCTGTATTAAGATCTTTCACTATGCTTGTGGGCTTCATTTTATGTTTCAATATTTATTGGTGGGCTAGATTGGAAAGCTTTATTAAGAATTTTCTTAGGTCTTATGTTAGCAAGAGAATCAGTTAAGAAATATTTTTGGTCTTACATTGGCAAGTGAATTGAAGAATATTATTCTTTCCACATTCAAAGATGAATTTTGGAAAGTTGTGACTATGTTTTGGGCCAAATCTTCTTGGAGAAAAGTGGAATATGATTAACTAGGAGGATGCCTATTAAGTGTTCTAATGTAGCTCCTAAATTGGTTGATGCTTGGAAGAGTGTCGTTTGAAATGTCTAATAAGAGATGCTTCTTTACTACAAGTAATCTAGCTACAAGGTAGGACTTTGAAGTTCGAGGTAACACCTACGTTCGATAAGATCCAAAGGTTGGAGGAAATTTAAGATGGTATTTCTTTGAGAACACATTTTGTTGCGGATCTTAAAGATACTTATGGTTTGGAAAAGGAGATAGATTGGTTGCAATATGTTCTTTGTATGAAGGAATACTACCAACTACCTTTGAAAAGTGTAGTTCACAATAGTTGAAGCATTGGGTTAGATTGCATGGAGACATGGAAGGACTTTGCCAAGCCTCATAAAGTACGAGTGTGGAAAACGAATGAGTATTGAAAAATGGAGGATCCTTGAGCTTCTGGGTCTAGTTTGTCTAAGAGGATCAAAAATATGGAAGGTAACACTATCTATAGAGATGGTCTTCAATCATAGAGAAGTGTTTGGCTATGAAACACAATCTATATCAATTTATGTATCCATTATGAAAAAGGCATAAAGAAAGTTCGGACATGTATTTTAGAATTTAGAAAGCTCCATTCTATCGGAACAAAATAAAGAAAGAACCTACATGAGTTGAAACTACCATCTAAAATCACCTCGAAGCAAGTTATTCTAGTAGATAAAGGTAGGTTAAATTATGAATCAAGGTAGCTTTGGAACATAATGAGACATTCTAGGATATAAAGGTCGGCTAAATGATGAATCAAGGAAGCTTTTGAACATAATGAGACATTTCACTAAAGAGCTATTTGGACCTTCAAGAATGAAGTCTTTCAAGTGTATTCTGGATGAATACCCTAAAGGTTTTGGTAATATTATGTTGCTTTGGAAAGCACTTCCGTACAATGCACTCTTGTTCCGATTTCCAACAAATCAAGGAGAGGTATTGTTTCAATTGTTGAAACTTACCACGCTCTATTTTTTAGCCTACTTTCTTTTTCCAATTTGGCTAGTGGTTATCTATAAGTTAGTTGAATAAATCATTTTGAAATCATTTACTATATTCTGATAGCTAGGTACTTAGGTTGCTAAAGTCATTACATCTCTTTCTTTCTTTGAACTTTTTATTCCTAAAGCTTTCATTTTGAAACTCATAATAATATGGAAAACTACCTATCAAAGCTTGTGATGAATACAATATATTACCTCAAACACAACCAAAATTTAATGATTGTAGCTCTCCTCTAAGGTCAATAAAGTTGGCTATGTATAGTTCTACATATTGATAACACGAATAGAAATGTTCACAACAATTGTCCACCAAACATTTAACCATAAGATAATAAATTTGAACTATGTTGATTTAGTATTCAATTACAAGTCCCTCTAATTCAACTTTGACTTTTTGGATTCACTTAATATTGGGAAAAAAGCCATTGTCCTTAAAAGGTCATGTTATAAGGATCTTTAAGAAAATCTATGCACTTAAACTGTCTAGGTGGGCAATTTTTCATTTGAATGTTGAGACACATTTGCAATTTGGCTCCATAAAAAATTTTTGATTCATGCAACCCTCTACAATGTGATAACATTAGCTCCTCTGCCCTAGACATCTATATTACTAGTTTGACAAGGCCAACATATGGCTTTCATCTATTGTGCCCCCATAAAATATTGCATACTAAAAAGTTTTTTTAAATAATGCACATATCGCACCTAAGAGGTCAATCAAAAGTAATGAATCAAGGTAAAAGTTGCAACAACAAAATTGTATGCTACAAATTGCAACAATGGCTTCATGAGATGTGTGTTACGAACGTGTATTCATGCTCTTATCTTGCCTTCAATTGGCTTTATAAAAGAGTACAATGGTAATAGAATGAACCTTGAGAAAATTCCTTGCCCTGTAAATTGTAAGGTGTTCATTCCTTTGTTGCTTTCCCCAAATCTATGAGCTTCCATATGTACCATATATCTCAATGTTTTGTAAAAACCCTTCTTGATCATTTGATCATCCTTACACCTTATGGTTGTTGATTAATGAGTAGCTTAACACCTAATATTGTTTCCACATGGATAAGCTATCCACTGATTAAACAACTTAGAGCCTCTGAATTGATTTAAAATTAAAAATTGGAGAGAATGTAAATTGCATTGTCTTCAGCATGGCATCTTACCTTAAGAGTTCTTAGTAACCTAATCACACTATCTGCCAACCGATGCTATTTGTGTTAAGTTACTATTTCTATAGGCTACATTTTCCTCATCTTATTTAAATGTTAACATAGGAAAGCACATGGTCGGTTTTAAAATTCAATCTCACCCATTTTGTAACTTTTCAAGGTGCTCGTCCAGTCCTGTGCTTTAGGGACTCGTATTGACTTTGAAGCTTAAAGCTTAGATCTAAGGGCTATCTGGTATGGAGGTGAGCTTACGTACTGTGTTTTTGGTAGGCTAATGGGAAGAGGGAGTAGGCTGAAGAAGCTAACTTCCAAACTACTCCTTCAGGTAGCAAGGGTTGCTTCATCACAATAGCCTCGCCTCCTAACTCGAGAAACCCTTAAGTCTATTTTGAATAACGATCCATCGTGCCACCGCGCCATTGTAAAAGCATATGCTCTAACAGACAATGCTAATAAAGAAAGTGTTACACTATCTTCATGGTCATAAGCTTACAAAGGTGATGTAACGAGTGCAAAATCAAGATTATTGTCAGCAATGACATACATGCAAGAATTGGAATCCGATCTCACAAACATGGAACGGTGACACTTGCTGAGGCTTGCTGCAACACTAGGTGAACCATTACATGATGGGGTGTTGACACCCTTTAGGCCCCAATTGACCTCAGGGAAATGTCAGTGTTGGGCTCCTCTTGGCGTCTCAATTAACAACCCATTAGGCCCCGATTGACCTCAGGACAATAATCAATGTTGGGATCTCCTTTTAGCAACCCATTAGGCCCCAATTGACCTCAAGGCAACAAAAAATGTTGGGTCCGAATTGAGCTCAGGATGATATTCAATGGTGGGATCTCCTTTTAGCAACCCGTTAGGCTCCAATTGACCCAAGACAACAAGCAAAGTTGGGCTGTTGTTTGCATCTGCCTCCCAGATCTGCCCCAAAGATTACAAAGTTACAAAAACTGAACTGGCTCCTCCACCTAAGCACACAGGAGATCACCCATTAAAGGAATCATCGATCTCATCCCCATCAATGATAGGGCCAGTCCTTTGTTGACATCTCTCAAAGATTCCTTGTGATACAAGGAATCATCTTTATATCATTCTATAATTCCTGTGATTGCAGCCACTCATTTTTGCTCTTTTGTCTGTCTTTGCTCAGTGATATCCTCCAAATCCTCGTCCTCTGCTCTTTTCCCAGCTTGCTCCTTCCAGTAACTAACCAACTTTTTCAAGCGGACCACCTCCTTTGAAGATGTGTTCTTTGTAGCCTCATTCACAATTGAACGGACTCTTGTTGCATAGCTACATTTTTCAAAGGACAACAAGCCAAGTTCAATGACTATATGCATCTGACATGTATACATATCTACATGAGAGAACGTACACACAACATGCCAGTATAAAGTATTACCAGAGTGAGTTGTGGGTCTCATCAAGGTTCAAATCTGCTGGAGATATGTTGACAAACATGAGTGTCTTTGCATTACCGCCAAGAGAGTCACTCATAAGCATCGTCAACTTATGATTCCGATATGGAATATGCTGTGTTTCAGTGGACAAAGCACTTATCACGTCTCCAAGAGCAGATAGGGACTTGTTAATGCTCTGTGCTTCTTTGAGTTGCTCACCAGCAGAACCAGACTTCTTTATCCTCTCAGATCCAGCCAAATCAACAAAGCTTAGCTGCAATCAGAAACAGATATCAGACTTATGAAAGCGGACTTCAAGTGAAAACGTAACTTATAGCCAGGTAACATACGTACCTTCCCTTTTACTTGGATTTGTGTTTGAAGATTGGTGCTCTCCACCACCACTGAAAGAATCAGGTGCGAACGTGAACTCTCTGCATTCATTTGAGTCCCAGACGTATGGCGCTGCTCCAAACCCTTGGCCACAACAGCTTCCAGTTCTTCTTTTGAGGAGATAGTTAAAATGGTGGCATTTTCCACAACCACGAGGCCCTGGAAGATTCGGCATACTAGTTAGCTTCTTGATCAAGTTTGTATGAGCAAGAAAACTAATAGCATGTTTGCAGTTTTATCTGCTCCTAGCATCAAGTAGGCAATGGAACCTACAAACACCAATCAAGGTCGGCTATGATCATGCAGTCGTCTTTTCTAGGTATGAATCTTGGATGGGACAACCAGAAAAGAAAACGCAGGACAATGCAGGTATTGTGGAGTGTGTGCACGTGCAGGTGCACACACATGCAGGTGTGTGTGTGGGGTGGTGTGCAGGTATGTGCATGCACATGCATGTGTGTGTGCACACGTGTATGTGTGCGTATTGTGGAGCATGTGCCTGCATGCATGTGCACACGCTGGTGCATGGCTGTACAGGGGTCTCCATGCACAGACGTGCACACATGCATGTGTGTGTGCACACGTGTATGTGTGCGTATTGTGGAGCATGTGCCTGCATGCATGTGCACACGCTGGTGCATGGCTGTACAGGGGTCTCCATGCACAGACGTGCACACATGCATGTCTGTGCATGCGCACATGTGTATGTGCCCACGCATACACACAAACCAAGTACGGTCCTGTTGACTGTCAAGTGCCAAGTTAGCACAACTCGTCTCAAGTCTGGAACTCATAAACGTGAAAATTTATGCAGTTTCATCCACTTCTTCAGGACTACTCCATGAGCAAAACATCAATCATGTCGAGACTATCTGTATCTAATCTTTCATGTTGACAGCTGCTCTCGTGTGCTGCACAATTAACTGATGATCACCAATAAATGGCCATTATACCTTTGTGAAGTCTGCTAGGTACTTAAACAGCATTAAACATTTTATTGATCAAGTAGTGTAACTATCTGATCCCTAAGGTTGACAGGGATGGTTGGATGTTGGAATTTATTACAGAGCTGTCCAATTGTTGTTCAGACATTTAATGTAAATGGTTTGCCCTGCTTCACTAGCACAGACTTACAGCGTACATGTTTTGGTGAATATTAGAGAGAGAGAGAGAGAGAGAGAGAGAGAGAGAGAGAGAGAGAGAGAGAGATCATGCCATTCCTAATCATAACGCATCATGCCATTTCTGGTATCGATTGCAGCAGTTTAAAATTTGAACATTCTAAAGTTAAGATGCCAACCTGCAGCCAATGCAAATGTTTCCAATGCTCTCGTAACTTCTTCATTTTTAGGCCAAGAAAAGAGTTATCAGTATAAACTTGGGCCAGAAGGGTGGATCCATCTGAAAGCTGAAGATCATGCGATTCCCTAGAGGTTGTAAGATAGTCAAAATAACATAGCATAGGATACGTCTGCAGAGAGTCATGAGCTGTGAGGGCATCCTTGCTTTACATGTTTGCCTAGCCTCAAAGATTCTGAAAAGTCAATGCCTAAAATGCACGGTGCTTTCCTGTCCTTATAAAACCAGTAAATGCCATGTGCAATTTTGCACTGAATGCCAACTTTGCCATTATGAGCAATGAGTCGAAGGCCTTAACATCAATTTGCAGCAAGAGCACACATCTTGACATGTATGCTTCTCATATTCTATGGCTAAATTTGCATTGGCTTAGTTGTTAGTATTATCTGTTCTAGGCATGAATCCGTATTGCACTCGTGAGTTATACTGATTGAATTGGTGTACTTATGCCAAAGAGAGCATGGACTCTCCAGAGCTTTCATGGTTTCTGGAAAGAGGTTGGAACCCCTATGCAGAAAGCTTTTGAGCAAACTTAAGATATGGGATGCTAAAGAAGCTCACAATTGGGTTGATTCACCTGTAGTAGACAGTTGCTTGGTCATCTTGATAACACAACCTATAGGTCCTCACGGATTATGTTGGGAATAAAGGCTCACCGTGCCTTTTACGGTGTTCGGGTGTGCACGAACCCTTACACTTGTACTTTATATATATTATCAAAACCTAAAGTGGTACATCTCGTTATTGTACCAAAAACTTTGAGTATCGTGCTCTCTCTCTCTCTACTCGCTCTATACTCTGAACTCTGCACTCAATCTGGTCTGCACTCTGTCTTGATCCTTGCACATCTGCCATCAAACTGGTATCAGAGCAAGCAAGAGGCAGCTCAGGAGTGCACGTGTCTCAAGACATTGACAGGTATCCGCAGGCTCAGCAGGTGCAGGTCAGAGTCAACAATCAACTGCCTGACAGAAGCAATCAGACCAGCAGGCACGGATTCTGCTGTTGACAGGTGCAGCGAGCAGGGGCCAGGCAGTATGTGACAAGGTAGAAAACCAGAAGGTGGTGCAGTCAGGCACGACAGGACCGCCCAGGTGACAGGCTGCAACAACCAAGCTGCAATGGGCTGCAACTGACACAACAGGTCAACCGTGACCAGCAGACAGGCCATGGGTCACGAATCTACAGTCATTTCTCTCCCATTTTTATTATTATTTCAAATTTGTTCCTCTCCCCCTATCGGGTGTTCGCGTGCACAAGCATAGTGTGCAATCTTGGGCCGAAAATTTGGGGCTTTTCCCGGATTTGGGGACTGTGATGCAAAACTCGACAATCTGACTCAAAAATTGCAAAATCGCTGCACATTTGCCCAATAAATTTTGAGCCTTCTCACATTTAGTGAAATTTTTTCAATTTCACTGAAATTAGTGCACACAAAACCCAAGAAAATTGGGGGTTTTGCATAATTTCATTAATTTGTGCAACAATGGCCTGGTATAGACACTTGGGTACATGTGTTGATGCAATCTGGATGGATTTCCTTTTGAAAATTTCAGCCTTTTGACCGAAATTGTCAAATTTGTGTCCATGAATGTTTTTGGAGCAGAAATTGCAGTCAAATTTCAGGGATTTCACATGTAATTGGTGCCTTGGCCTCTAAATGTGGCTGTAATTGCTTGTGGAGTGCAGTAGCAGACACTCTAATTCTGAAAATCAATTTGCAGATCTGAAATTTCTACAATTTTTTTTATTTTCACTGTTGGTTGATACTTACAGTGTACTGTGGTCACTTGTGTGACATTTGGGCTTGCATTTGGTGACTTTTAAGTCAATTTAGTGCTGCAAATCATGGCTGGAAACAATGACAGCAGCAATCTTTTGCACATTAAGAAGTTTGAAGGTCCACATAATTTTGCAATATGGCAAAAATAGTGCTACAATGTCTTGGTGCAAAAGAAACAGGTGAAGCCCATCAAAGCGAAGGGAATAAAACCAACAGGTATGGAACAAGAAGAGTGGGATGATTTGAATGAGCTTGCATGCTCTACCATTGAGCTCTCACTATCAGACAACTTGCTCTTTAACATTGAAAAGTTGCATCCAACATATGCAATGTGGCAAAGACTTGAAGAATTATATGCTAAAAAAAGTGCAGCCAGCAACATTTATTGGCTGAAAAAGTTAATGGACTTCGCATGAAGGAAGGTACAATAATGTCTGTACATTTGAACGAGTTCAACTCAATTTTCAGCCAGCTGATTGCTTTGGATTTCCATATTGATTATGAGTTCAAGGCTACCTTCTTGCTATACACTTTGCCTGAAAATTGGGATACTTTTAGGACAGCCTTGAGTAACTCAAATGCTCAACTGTTATATTTTGATGTGAAGAGTTCTTTGCTAATGGAAGAACTCAATAGGCAAAACTATTCAGCAAACAAGTCTTCTAATGCATGGCACACTAGGGGCAGATTTCAGCAAAAGGGCAATTCCGAAAACAGAGCACGTAGCAAGTCTCATGGCAAAAATGTGGAGTGTCATCATTGTGGCAAGAAAGGGCACTACAAACAGGACTGTTTTCAATTGAAGAAAGAGAGAGACAAAAACAAAAACACTGAAGACAATAAGGCTAAGAAAAAGGACAACCAACCTGCAAAGAAGAGTTGTGTGAAGATAGAAGAGGTAAATGTAGTCACTCATAAGAATGAAAATAACAGTGATGTACTTTGAGTGCACATGTATTAAATGCAGATTCTAAGGATAACATGCACACTTGGATACCTAATTCAGGTGTATCTTTTCATGTTACACCACATCATGAGTGGTTTTCTGACTACAATGGCGGTCCACGTGGTGTTGTCCACTTAGGGGATAACTATGCATGTAAAATTGCAAGCATTGGTAGTGTGAAATTGAAATTTCAGGATGGCTCCATATTTGTTTTGCATAATGTGAGGCATGTATCTCGGCTTAAGAAGAGCTTGATAAGCACAGGACAGCTAGATGACGAAGACTATCATACCACCTTTGGGAACATCAAATGGAAAATTTATAAGGGCTCTCACATTGTTGCCAAGGGCTCCATAAGTGATACTTTATATCCTTTGCATATATCTAGCGTGCATAACCATGTAGTCACCATAACCAAGCAGTCAAGTGTTTCTTTGTGACATAGCCGATTGGGGATGAGTCAAAAACTCGAATGAAAGTGCTTTCTTGCTTGGGGTTTTTGCCATCTTTGAGGTATGCTGATTTTGAACAATGTGATCATTGTATTTATGGTAAGCATACTCAAACGTCACATAAAAAATCTCTTTTTCTAAAGTCTTCACCCTTAGAGTTGGTACATTCAGATATATATCAGATGCCAAGATTATCTCTAGATGGAAAGAAATATTTCATTACTTTTGTTAATGATGCCACACACAAAGTATGGGTTTATCCAATTTGTCGTAAAAACAAGGCCTTGGATAAATTTAAAAATTTTCTGACACTTGCTAAGAATCAGACTAGCAAAACATTAAAGTGTCTTTGCTCTGACAATAGTGGAAAGTACGTATCCAAAGCCTTTCAAGACTTTTATGACAGCAAAGGGATTAAAAGGGAGCTTACTACCCCTCACAATCCACCCCAAAATGTTGTTGCAAAGTGTATGAACATGACCATTCAAGACACATGCAATGCTATCACATGCTGCTTTACCTCATGGATTTTGAGCAAACGTTGTTATGACATCCGTACACTTAATTAATTGATCGCCAAACATATCTTTTTTTTTTTTTTTAAAGGAGAGGAAAGAGAATCTCTCAAGAAGTGCAGTCAAGCAAGCCACCTTCATAAGCTCACTTGAGAGTGTTTGGCTATGAGACATTTGTGCACATTCGCAAGGAAAAACGCAGCAAACTTGAGCCAAAGTCCCGTAAATGTATTTTCCTAGAATATGGTGATGAAGGTGAAATGGGACATCGATTATGGAATCCCAAGAAAATAAAAGTAATACGTAGCAATGATGTTATCTTCCGAGAAGATCACATGCACAAACAACCCCAAAAAGACAGAGGTCAAAAGGGTTGTATTTCAAGAGGATGTATTGATAGGACAGCAAAGAATGCTTGTTAGACAGCAACAAATACCTGCTGTAAATGTCCCTAAAAATGCAGGGAATAATACTGAAAATAATCAACAAGATATTGCCCATGATGTACCACAAATTTAGTAAGATTAGATACCTTTGGAACAACTAGAACCAACTGTACAGCATGATGAACCTGCAGAACATCAAGCTGTTATTGCAGATTTGCAGACTGAACAACTAGCAAATCTTGATCATTGGGTCCATAGGTCAACTAGAGTCCAAAGACAACCAAATGGGTTTGTTCCTGGTGTTAATTATGTGGCTGATTATGTCATATTGACAAATTCTAATGAGCCATCATGCTTCCAAGAAGCAATATACAGAAAAGACAACAAGAAATAGCATAAGGCTATGCTGTCAAAGATGGAATTTCTCATGAAAAATGGCACTTGGGATTTGGTGCATTTGTCTAAAGGGCAAAAAGTGCTATCATGCAAATGGGTTTACAAAATGAAAGTCACTTCTGGTTCTTTGCCAAAGTACAAGGTAAAGGATACATGCAAGAACATGGAATTGATTTTAATGAAACCTTTTCTCCTGTAGTCAAAATGACTACTTTGCGAATCACCTTGGGCTTAGTTGCATCTGAAGATATAGAACCCATACAGTTGGATGTTAAGACAACCTTCTTACATGGTGATCTACATGAGATCTATATGCAGTAGCCTGAGCATTCTGTTGCAAAGGGGAAAGAGCACGTGGTATGTAAACTTAACAAGAGTTTGTATGGGTTGAAACAAGCACCATGAGAATGGCATCATAAATTTGATACATTTATGCAATCTCAGGGATTTCATCACTCTCAAGTTGATCATTGCTTATACACCAAGAGAGCAACAAATGGCAGCCTTATTCTCTTGGTTTTATCTGTGGATGACGTGTTGATTGCAAGCAAGGATGTTCATGTCTTGGACTCCTTGAAGCAGAGCTTATACAACAGCTTTGATATGAAGGATCTTGGTGAGGCCAATCACATTCTTGGCATGTGTATCCTCAAGGACAAATCGAAGGGTCTTCTCTATCTGTCATAGTAAGAATATGTTTCTAAGGTTTTGCAGTGTTTCAATATGGAGAGGGGAAAGCCATTGATGTACCATTGTCTCCATATGTGAAACTTAGTGCAGATGACAGCCCTACATCTCATGATGGAAAGGCTGAAATGGCCAAGATTCCTTATGCTTCAGCTGTTGGTAGCTTGATGTATGCTATAGTTGCTACACGTCCTGACATTGCATTTGCGGTGGGAGTGATTAGCAATTACATGGCATATCCTAGCAAAAAGCATTGGGAAGCAGTGAAGGGTATCATGAGATACCTTAAGAACACAAAGGATTTGTGTATCTACTTTGGAAAGATGAAGTCATATGTTGTTGGCTTCACGGATGCAGACTATGTTGGTCATCCTAATTGCAGGAAGTCTACTTCAGGATATGTATTCACGTTCATAGGGGGAGCAATCTCTTGGATATCCAGGCTGCAAAAGTGTATTGCGTTGTCTACTACAGAGGCAGAGTATGTGGCTGCCATTGAGGCATGCAAAGAGGCTTTATGGCTTTCACGTCTGGTGAGAGAGCTTGGCATTACAGAGGTTCCTATCCTCCACTATGATAGTCAGAGAGCTATCATGCTTTGCAACAACTTGCACAAATCAGTTTGCATCCTGCACAGATCGAGACTCTTTTAAAGTGGGACATATATCTTGGCTTTAAATGAATCCATAGGGACCAGACTCTCAGTATTTAGACAGAGTGCTTTTCAGGCATTGAAGGATCCACGACCCAAAGAGCCTAGAATAACGAGTGGAAAGAGCATGAAACATAGAAACTGCTTTGCTCTCTCCACACACAAGCATGTGCAAAGTTATCTTCGACCTAAAAAACAAACTTGACACGTGAAAAAGACAGTGCAGTGAAAGACATAACCAGGGATAACAATCTGGCTTGAACAGCAGTATTTCAAATTCTCTCTTTCAACAAAGATTGTGACAGTGTGTCAAGCACTAGCATAGAAATTTTCATTCATGATGGCACATACCTTTGAGTCTTTCTTTATTTCTAGCTTTTGCCTCTTTCCATGTTTGGGCAATAACAAATCGACAAGAGTATCCTGGTAGAGTTCCACCATGTATGCCTGTGTCACGTCAAGGTCCATTAATCAGAATTCAATGTTCCCCAGAAGAAATTGATTTTCTTAAAGTTCCAGACAAACCTTCAGTGAAAATGAGAATTTCTTTCTGTCTCTGTGTAATATTTTGAAAAGTTCCTCGGCTGCTCTAGGTGTAAGACCAGGGTTATCCCCTGAACCATATATCGTAAATGTTTTGCCAGATCCTGTCTGACCATAAGCAAATATACAGACATTGTACCCATCAACCGCTGACTGTATCAGAAACTGCAGCAATGACAAGCTCATAATTAGCCTCTTAAAGAACTATTCACAACAAAAGAGGTTTGGTTAATGTCTGCCTTTGAAGTTGAAGGTAACCTTTGTGTTTTCAAAGATTTCATCCTGGCTTGAGCTGCCATCAAAAACATGATCAAATTGATGGTGCTTCATTTTATCATCTCTCCAAGGGTGCTCAATGGTAAACTCATCCGGTGAAGCCAGTACCATCTTTTGTCCCTCTGTCAATTCTTTCTCACTTAATGGTCTCCAACGAGCGTAAACTCTGATTTTCCCTTTCATATCTGCAAACAAAGTTTTAAGGAAACCATTTTAAATATATTCCAGTTCCTAGGCACAGGTACCAGCTTCAAACATGTTTTGCAGGGTGATGTGTGTCAGAAAGGAAACAATCAAACATATCTTGCCCACCTTCCATCATATTAAAATAACGCTTTCGAAGAACCTGCTCTTCTTTGTACAAAGTTTCAAGCTCAACTAACTGGTCTGCTTGCTTCTTCAAGATTGAAGCAGTTTGAGCATTTTTTCTATCGATATCCTGTCCCAATAAAAACCATCTTTACTTCAAAAACTTCTTCTTAACAAATGGCAAAGAAATCATCAGTTAAATGAAATGTGTCAACAACACATTGTCATTCACCTCTTTCATCTCTCTAAGTTCCTCCAGCTCCTTTAAGCTTCCTTGTAATGCTTCCAATTCAGAAGTGCGAAGACCAAGCATAGACTCAGATACACTCAACTCTTGTGTCTGCTCCATCAACTTCCTCTCCAGCTCTGTTACCCTTGTCCTAAGAGCTTCACGTTCTTGAGAGAACTTCTTTTCTGACTTCTGCACCTGATACAACATTTGGCACATTCAAAACACAGTGCATTTTATGTTTTTCATCAATTCACACTGATAAAAGAATAGAACAAAGACCTCATTGAGCTGCTTCCTTTCCACTCGTGTCAACTTTTGTTGAAGTAGTTCCTTCTCATTCGCAAGTTTTTGGGCCCTTTCTTGCACCAAGCATAACTCATCAACCTTCGTTCTCAGTTCATTTCGCAGATCATTGATCTACAATAGGAAATGTCCAGTTTATTCGAATTAATATTTCTGATTATTAGAATCAGGAGAGAACTGATGGATGTTCCAACATTGGCAGCAGGCAGACAGGCACTCACACATCTAAGAGAAACAGTTAAGTTTTGCTCAATGTATTTATGTGATATCACATTATAATATTATAATGATTTTAATTGTATTTTTCTCTTCTCACAAATACAAGTCTCTCCCTCTCCACATTTTTAAAACAAAACTTCCCCCCCTCCCAAACAAAAAAAACAAAAACAAAAACAAAACAAAACGAAACAAAAAACTCATCAACCTTTGTTCTCAGTTAATTTCACAGATCATTGTTCTACAAGAGGAAGTATTCAATTCAATCCAATTAATGATGATTAGAATTGGGAAGAAACCATTTAGCAGCAGGCAGACAGGCACCCACACATCCAAGAGAAATGGTTCATTTTTGCTCAATGTGTTAATGTGATATCACATCACAGTATGATACATTCCATTTCAATGAAAGTTTGCCCTTCTTTAAAAAATAAGTCTCTCCCTCTCCATCTTATTCAACAAAACTGCCCCACCCCCAGGGCACAACATGTGGATCAAACCTGGATTGCTCCTTCTACCTGTGCATCACATCCCTCATGCGAAGAAGCTTTAACTTCATCCGGAGAATGAATGTCTGAAACACTTTCTGCTCGCTGCTTTTCTAGTAATCCTTCAACTGCAACTTTCTCACTCAATGCAGCCTGCCAGTAAAGAAGAATTTACAAGCTAGTCACTAACTGCACAAAGTTGAGCATCACTTTTCAACATACTGGGAAACAACACACCTCTCTCTCTCTCTCTCTCTCTCTCTCTCTCTCTCTCTCTCTCTCTACACACACACAGCAGATTTAACCTTCGATTAAACTAGATAATTGAAACAGACAATGAATGTGTTATTGTAATCAATACTTGCCAATTCATTGGTAATATGAGATCACACGAGTGAAAGTATGGATGGATTGAAGATGCAACACATCAGAAATGTGTTTCGTAAGTTTCTTTTAAGAGGGGGTAAAATAAGAAACACGGGTTTTTTTATATAGGGATTTTTAATAGTTTTGACTAGGGAAAGAGGTTCTAAACCTCTGTGGAACTCTCTCTTAAACAAAGAATGGCCAATTGAGCTTGAGTGATAATAGAGTCAATTGAGAATAATACGTTACATATCCATGATCCATTATTAACTTGTCACTTATGTCAAGATTAGTCTTTGGGCAAGCTATACTATGGTTTAGAACTCAAACATTATGATTCATACATATCATACAAAGAAAATTGAAATTAACATGTAACAATATGGACTAAGTCAAGTTGCAACATCATGATTCTCATTTCAAAAGAAACTGACAAAATGTCAAAATTGAGAATGAATCATAATATATCATAAATGAGACTAAAGTTGTATGATATTCAACTCTCAAGACAAGAATAGATACTAGATTGACAAAGTTCAATAACTAAACAAAATCACAAAAAGATCAGTCTCTTGTCCAAAATCTTAAGCCACCACGAGTCATTACACATCATCATCATCACGTCTAACATTGCCAAACAGTTTTTGTCAAAAAAACCATGTTTTGGGTTCCAACTCACCAAAAAAAAAGGGGAAGGGGGGGGGGGGGGGGGGGGGAGGGGAAATGCCCACGTTTTTTACTCTTAGAGATGTTTTGTACTTTAAGAAACGTTTCATAAGTTTCAAATTCAAAGAAACGCATTTCTTAGCAACTATGCTTTCAAACCCCAACAAAGCTCTACCAGAGACGCATACATGATAGACACACCCCACAAGCATCACAAGATGCTCCAAGGTTGCAAAAATATTGAAGACAACATGCAAGGGGGTTCTTGATCACACATGAAATCTCCCATAAGAGCTGAGATTTAAAAAATGTATGCATTAATACATGATAAACGACTGCTAGAGATAAAAACACACATGAAACCATTCATTACTAAGTGGGAAAATGAAAAATATACTGAAATCAAGGCTGAATTACAGGCTGAAACAATAGACAACATGGGGAAATTGGATACAGCTTGGAAAAATGAAATGGAAACTAAACTTTAAAAAAGTATGCCAATACAAGTATAGCAACCAAAGACCAAGAGATTGCTAAGCTAAAATCTCACTTAGATACTGTTAGCTTGCCTGCTTTAGTCATGTCAATCTGTCATCTCCTAGTTGTGAGCTCCTGTCAGAGTCTGACAAAGACATGGGAGCTCTGGCAGTTTAGTGTGCATTTCTCCCATTTTAGGCATATTTCTTGTGCATTTCCCTAGTCTATTAGGAGGTTTCCACCTCTGCTCAATGTTAGACTGCTCCATGACTGCCGGTTACTTTTGTCATTATTTTTCCCACTTTTTACAGCAGTCGGACTGCATTAAATGCAGTCATTTTTGGGCATTTATTGCAGTCAGCCAGATTTAGGGCCTCCTGCAGCAATCGGTCGGATTTGTATGGTGTTGGCTATTTATAGCCACCTCATTGATCACTCACTTCTTTTGAAGGTTATCTTCAGCACACTCCTCTCCAACACTCTCCGTCATTGGTGCTGCCCTCATCATCTCAGCCTGATCTAGTGCCTCACTGACGCTCCGAGCTACGTGCAAGGACTGACAGTCCTCATCATTGTATTCAACATTCCTCTTCTGTCAATGCAGTATTTCTTCCTTCATCTTCTCTCTCTCTCTCTCTCTTTGCTCCTGTTTCTTCTTCCGTCATGCACTCTCACATGGTATTAGAGCCTAGCCAAGAGCAGGGAGGTGAGATCCTTTGCAAAGGAGGACCCTCAACCATCAAATGCAGTTTTTAACCCTTGTATTTGCTGCAATTGCAGCATTCAGTGGAGAAGGCGTCAATTTTTTGGTGTCAAAATTTGTGTTTTGCTGCAAATGCAGCCGTACAGGAGGAGGCAACAGCCCTACAAGAGGAGGGACATCATTTGGTGAGGTGGCGGTAGCTTTTCCTCTCTCTTCTCCACGCGATAGTCTGTGTGTGCAACCAACGCATTCTGTTACCTGTCTTCTATTGCAACTTTCACGATGGTTGCAAATTTGGAAGATGTCTTATCAGTTTCAAGGCTTTGATAACTCAAACAAGGAGCTTATCTTACATACGTGACGGGAGTTTCGTGATTATTAACAACGGGAGAAGTCTCCTTGAACCCGTCCTTCTGCTCATCTATCACAACGGGCCCTACCTAAAGTGAAGGCCCCATCTGAAGTGAAGATGCCTCCTTTGAACAGCTCGCTTACAAGCCCAACGGGATAGTTCCCTCTATGTGAACTATGCTCCTATGTCACACATTCTTCAGGATAGAGAGCCTACTACAATCAATGAGGCTCTTGCACAAGATGTTTGGTGGCACGCTATGCAAGCTAAGCTCGATTCTATAGAACTCAGCTTGCATAGGGAGTTTGGCGGCAAGCTATGCAGGGCTGACCTCGATTCAGCGCAATTAGACTAGGGAGTTGGTTCCACGTCCTCGAAAGCAAAAGGTGATTGGTGTGAAGTGGATCCTTAAGACCAAATATCTTGCAAATGGTTCCTTGGACAAGCACAAAGCCAAGCTTGTTGCCAAAGCCCATAATCATTGGCTTATTTACCAGATGGATATCAAGTCCGCTTTCTTGAATGGCATCTTCAAGGAGGAGATTTATGTCTCCCAGCCTCCAGGTTTTCTTGTGCAGGGAAGGAGAACCATGTCTACAAGTTGCCGAAGGCCCTTTATGGCCTGAAGCAAGCTCCTAGGGCTTGGTGCCAAAGGATTGATTGATTCTTTTTATAGAGTGACTTCCATCGATCAGTACACGACCCCAACCTTTATTACAAGGTTGCAGGTGGCAGCCATGTTCTAATTGTTTTATATGTGGATGATCTTATCATTATTGGGAGCTCTACACTATAGGTTGATCGGACTTGAGAGATTTTGAGACAGGAGTTTGACATGACGGATCTTGGGATCCTTCACTTTTTCCTTGAATTGAAGATCTATCAAATGGCATAGGGCATTTTTATTTCCCAACACAAGTACATCTTCGAGCTTCTTTCAAAGTTTGATTTTGCCTAGTGTCGGCCTCTTTCTTGCCACATGGACCGTAAGTCCAAGCTTGTGGTAGCAAGAGATCCCCTTACTCATGCTACCCATTACAAGTGCCTTGTAAGCTCTTTGATCTGGTTTATTCATACTCGGCCGAACATCTCTTTTGTGGTAGCTTTGCTATCTTCTTTTATGAAGACTCCTACCCAAGATCATTGGAGAGCGGCTTTGCGCGTTCTTCGATATTTATAGGAAACTCGGTCCTACGGGCTCATATATGAAGAGGGGGTTACTCTTTATGGATGGAGTGACTCTAATTGGGCAGGTGATGTGGATTCAAGACAGTCCACTACAAGTTATGCTTTCTCCCATGGATCGGAAGCTATCTCTTGGAGCAGTAAGAAGCAGCCTACTGTGGCTCTTTCTTCTACAGAGGCTGAGTATCGTGCCCTTTGTTCTACCACCATGGTGGTAGTTTAGCTCCGTCATATAATGGCAGAGATGTCTTTCCTTAGACGGGACCTACGGAGCTGGCGTGGACAACTAGAGTACCCTTGCTCTGGCAAACAACCCAATGTTTCATGCTCGCACGAAGCACATTGAGGTTCAGCATCATTATGTTTGCGAGCGGATAGTGGATTCCAAGTTAGCAGTGGCCTACTGTCCCACAGAGGACAATGCAACAAACCTCTTCACGAAGCCTCTACCTCAAGCTTCTACGCTTCATCACATGAGGTCTTCAGACACTCCCAGGATCTAAGAGGGGGTGTTAGTTTGCTTGCTTTAGTCATGTTAGTCTGTCATCTCCTAGTTGTGAGTTCCTATTAGAGTTTAACGGAGACATGGGAGCTCTGACTGTTCAACGTGCATTTCTCCCATTTTAGACATATTTCTTGTGCCTTTCCCTAGTCTCTTAGGAGGTTTCCACCTTTGGTCAATGTCAGACTGCTCCACGACTGCTGGTTATTTTATCATTATTTTTCCCATTTTTTACAGTAGTCGAACTGCATTAAATTCAGTCATTTTTGGGCATTTATTGCAGTCGGCCAGATTTAGGGCCTCCTGCAGCAATCAGCCAGATTTGGAGGGTGTTGGCTATTTATAGCCACCTCATTGATCACTCTCTTTCTTCTTCTACAAGTTATCTTTAGCACATTCCTCTCCGACACTCTCCGTCATTGGTGTTGCCCTCATCATCTCAGCCTCATCTGGTGCCTCATTGATGCTCTGGGCTGCTTGCAAGGACTGATCAGTCCTCATCATTGTATTCAGCATTCCTCTTCTGTCAGTGCAGTATTTCTTCCTTCATCTTCTATCTGCCACGGCCTTGAGGGAAAAAATGGAAGTGAAAGAGTTCTCCATTCTAGATGCATGGCAAGTGGAATTTTCAATGGAGAAGAGAGGATGTATCCTCATGTTGAAGCTTGAAAATATAGATTGAATAAAGGCTTTCCTCACAAAACATGAGGCCCAAGGGGGAAAAGATATACCTCGATGAGGACTTGATATTTGCTCAATTAGAACATAGTAAAGCCAACATACCCAAGATATTCAAGGCACATATGGGAAGTATGAAATGTATAGAGATGATAGGGTGGTGATTGTAAAATGTCAATCACAACGATGGTGCGCAGTCTATGAGACACTTAGGATGTCAATATCAAACTACAATGGAGTGATACATATAGTTGGATATTTTGAGGATACTTTTTGAAATTCAAATATAGCCATGTACACAAAAATGCACCAATGCAAAGAAAGCCCACTTCTAGATATACAAGGATACATTGGAAAAGTGCATTTTGCCCACAAGCTAGAAAGTATGGTGGCACTTGTTGAGCTAAAACACACTTTACAGCTGATTAGCATTTTTGAACAGCCCCAAAACATGTTTAATTAATGAAAAACACATATGTGGTGCGCGGTTCGAGAGAGTTTCAATGATCCCCCAAATTTCAAAACCCTAATTTTTTGGGACACCCTTCAACATCTATAAATAGATAGGTTGCCCAGCATTCAACCTTATCCTTTGTGCAAGTTTCTCACTCTACTATGCAGATTTTGGCCATCAATCACCTACCATCTATTGTCCAACCATCACCATTGCTTTGTTGTTTGGAAGTCTCCATTTCTTGCATCATCATAGCACCTAATCAACCTGCGTTTTCAACATTTGGTGCCAAGCAATAGGCTGCTACCATCTCTCCCACTAGACGACTACTACAGTACCTACGTTTTTGCTATCCAATAGGCCGTCTACATCAACAAACACCTCTTCTATTGTCGCTTGGCAATTCTCTACCTCGAGTAATTAGTTTTCAGCCTTCCTCTCATGGTACACTGTTGCATTTACTAGATTTCAGCCTCCAACTCTTGTGTTTTGGTGACCAGCAGCCTACTGCCCTTCATTATTCAGCACACTCTCATCTCCAACTGATGATTACAGCACTCATGATCTGTCTTCAATGGATGTCACTCTCCAACACTGCATTGCTCTACCCTTGGGCATTTTGTACTCTCTTACATTTATTTACAGCATTCATTCACTTTAGATTTTCTTCCCTCTGTGTTTGAGTTTTTGAGTTTTTGCGTTTTACGTTTAGGGTTTGATTTTTTCTCATCTCTGTCTGAGTTTTTGTGTTTCAATCTTGGTCGTACATGATGTGTTTCCTCGATGCAAACCCTAGTATATCTTCATAGCACTAAGGGCTTCGGAGGTGAGTGTTTGAGGGAAGTGAGGGGGGTACCCATCACCACTATCCCATGGTAAACAGATATGCTCACTTGTGGGTGTAGGTAAGGCACAATGTTAAAGGGTGGCATTCTCCCTGACTATGTACGAAGGTGAAAGTGGCATTCACTTGAGGATAGTGACATAGGGCGTAGAGAAAGAGAAGGAACTAGAAGCAGAGATGAAAGACCCAACTCCCAATGTACTTGATGCAAAAGTAGAGTGCAATTCTAGATTACCAAATGCAAAAGAAAGAGATTTGGGAGATATGGTGGGGACAAGAGGTAAGTATGATAGATAAGTATCGACTCCATGCTCAGAAGAAATCAAATATACAAGGTTAGACGAACTTGACACTAGGCTTGGCTAAGATGAAGAAGATTGCTAACCAATCATCCCAAATGCCATGTTTTCTCCTTAATCAAAGAGGTAACCAATCTCACCAACCTGTCCGAACGTAGTAGAACACTTGGTAGGAGGAATATAAGTTGGACCATACTTGTTGTCCATGAATTCTTCAAACTCCTCATCTATCATGAAGCCAAGAAAAGTAGAAGAAAGTAAAGGTGAGAGTAAAGTGTTGTCTTCCTCATGGAGTCCAGAATGCCTCTCAGGGCCTCCAATGATGGAGAAGCCTCATAAGACATAGTAGGATTCCAAGAAGGAGTCTAAGACATTGTAAAATGGTTACATATCGTCCGCATATCTTGCACAAAACCAAGTCTCCACAATACCACAAGATACTCTTTAAAAGAGCACTGGCTCTAATACCATGTAAAGATAAGCGAGAGTTTGCACAAAGAAAACACAAAATGTACTAACACGACTAAAACACATTAACTTGGACATTAACGCAATAAACACAAACCCAAAATGCAAAATGCAAACTCAAAACTCAAAACACAAAACACACAAACACAAACAAAAAGAGAAAAGAACTCTAAAGTGCATGAATCAATGCAATAAATGAATCTAAGAGTGTACAAATGCTAAAGGGCAAAGTAGTGAATGATCAAAGGGTGATGTCCACCGGAGACAAATCCCAACTGCTATAACCACCAATCATACTTGAGAGAGTGCTAAATAATGAAGGGCGATAGCCGATCACCAAAACGCGACAGTCTGGAGGTTGCAAATTGGTAAACTCAGTAATGTACCACCGAACGAAGGCTGGAAATTGTGCATGTTGTAGATAGCAGGGCAACATCTCTAGGAGAGGTGTCAAAGGCTGTACACGCACGCAATGCTAAAAACGCACACAGGCTGATGCAATTGATGTGGTTGATCAGCAAGGCTGCAAGCTAGGACAACAACATAGCAGTCGCTAGCGACAGCTGAAAGCTGTCTAAGAGTTGTTGCCAACAGTAAGGATAGGCTGATGATGATGCTGTTGGGTTTGGCTCATGCCTACACTCACAAAGGAGTGTCGGTGATCCTCGGTAGGACACTAGGGCACTTTTTACTCTCCTTATGAGAGGTTTTTTCCCCCAATTATTTTCTCTTTTATTTTATGTGCTTATGTTACATAGTTCGGGCACTTATTGTGTTTTACACCTTTCGGGTATGAATGCACATTAACAACCCTAATGTTTAAGGGTTGTACTTTGTACTTGCGCTACACTCTCTTCACTGTCAACTAGTACACTCAGCTGAGCTTCAATCTTCCCCATCTATCACATTTGATATCAGAACTCACATTCAACTTAGCCTCTCGCATTGTCCAATCTTGTACCAACAGCAACCAGATTTGCAAAACTCTTGGTCAACTCCAACTTCGTCAACAGTTGCCATCATGGTCACCTACCTGCAGCGCCCACCTTGCAAGTCCGCTACTGTATAGAGCTGCCTGCAGTGCAATAGGCTGGGTCTCCCGCTCCAGTCAGCAGCACCCGAGCAGATCCGCTACAGGCCTACCACTTGCAGCACCACCAGTTGCCCTCTGCGCCTACAACTAGTACTACGCCATGGTTCAACACCGCCGCCGCCAGCCTTAGCTCACATGTCTAGTCCACCTGCCAGCACCGCCTATTCCTGCTCTAGCTCCGTCATTGTCTCCACCTACAGCTCACTTCCTTAATAGCATCCTCGACTCAAGAAGAAGGTAAAATAGAGATTTTTTTTTAAATTCAAAATTTTGAATTTCAAAAAGGGGCTTTTACACAAGCAGTCCATTTCTGCTCTTGGACGTCTCTTGGACACATTTATTGCAGAAATTTCTTGAGATTCGGACCAGAAATTAGGTTTTCTTTTTTAGTGCAGGCACTGGCACATGTGGTACAAGTTCAGTTTGAGATAGACTGCAATTGTGCATTTTGGACAACAAATTTTTTTTGGGGCTTTTGCAATTTTTGTATTGCTAAGCATTGTTTGTGCATTGAACATTGCGTACATTGGACAATTTTGACAGAGTGTGATCAGATTTGTTAATTACACCATGGTGCTTGCTGTAATTTTTGGAAATTTTCAAATTTCCAGGTTGCTCCAATTTTAGCTCTTGCTCGTGTTCTTTGAAACAATGACATTTACCATTGGCAATTAGGGGCAAAGTGATGCATTCACATATGTATCGAAGGAGGATAGATTGGATGGCAACAACTATTCTCTATGGTCTTTCATGACGAAGATTATGCTAATTGCAAAAAATCTTTGGGATTATATTAGTAGTGAAGAAGTTCATCTTGGAGTTGTGGCTCCTGCAATACCTCCTACAAGAGGACACGTCAAAGGCTCACTCCAGCTCAGCCACTTCCCCAGAGATCATTAGCACAAAAGACTTGGAACACACGTGATGCTCAAACATTGTCACTCATTGCATTGGCAATTCAGCGGTCTATAGTCCAACACATACGGTATGTGGCTTCTTCACGAGAAGCATGGCTTACACTTGAGCAGATGTTTGCTGGAAAAAATGAGACACGCATCTCTTTCTTAAAGAAAGAGCTTGAGAATGTGAAGATGGATGAAGGTGACCCATGCAAGATCATCTTAATAAACTTCAAGACTTGCGTGAGCAACTAATGAATGTAGATGAGTATAATTCGGATCCACAGTTGATCTCTACTACTCTAAATTCCTTGCCGCCCTCTTATTTGGCATTTCGTACAACATTAAATCTCACTATGTGAATTTCTATGCAACCACTTACTTTCTTCCATTTGGTTAGTTTGCTCCTAAAGAAGAGCGAACAAGAAAGAACAATGGGGTGGATGTAATAGCCTCTCAACACGCTTTTATGGCGAGGCAGAAGGGCAAGGGTAGCCAATCTAAAAATGCTCCGTAGAGTTCTAGAAGTTCAGGTACTTCACAGAGCATCAAGAAATAGAAGGACACACAACCCAAGAAGGGCAAGTGCCACTATTGCAAGAAGCCAAGTCATTGCAAGTACTTCACAAAGCAGCAAGAAACAAGGGGGCACGCAAGCCAAGAAGAGCAAGTGCCACTATTACAAGAAACTAGGTCATTACAATACAAAATGTAAGAAGCGCATAGCCAAGGAGGAGTCCGGGATGTCTGTTTCTGATGCACCTTCTACTGCTACTGAATTCGTGTTTTTTGTTGTAGATTATGACTATTGTTTCTACACTTGTAGTTATGACTCTTCTTGGGCTGATAGAGTATTTAGCTCTACTGAAGATGCTAGTACTTGGTTCTTTGACAGTGGTGTTTCTAAGCACATTACATCCCGCAAGGATTTTTTTTCCTCTATTATTGCAGCTCCTGTTAGCAAGTCTGTGCAGTGTGCTAACAATGCATCTTACCCTGTTAGAGGTATTGGGGAGATTGTCTTAATAACCATTGATGGCTCTACTCTCCGTTCACAGGATGCATTATATGTGCTAGGCATAAAGAAGAATTTTTTGTCAATTTCTTCTTTGGCCAAGTGTGCTATGCGTGTCATATTTGATGATGACAAATGTATGGTCAAGGATAAAGAATTCTTAACTTTGGTTTTGACTGGCACATTATGTCATGGACTCTGTGAGTTAGATACCGATTCAATTGATCAATCAGTCTATTTAGCAACTACTCTTACTCTTGCTATGTCACAAGCAGAGTTATGGCATGCTAGCATGGGGCATGTCAACTATGGCAGTTTGATACTTATGTAGCATGCACAGATGCTAGATGACTTACCTCTCTTAGAGAGACCTCCTGACATATATGTGAGGGATGCATTTTGGAAAAAATGCATTAATTCTCGTTTTCTTGTAATGTTGCTTTTAAGGAAACTGCCAAATTACAAATTGTGCATTCGGATGTATATGGCCCTATATAGACAAAGTCATTGGGTGGATGTTATTATTTCGTCACCTTCATTCATGACTTTACTTATTTTTGTTGGGTCTACTCATTGGTGAAAAAGTCAGAGGTGTATGATGCATTTTTGGCTTTTGTTGTACTTGTTGAAAATCAATCTGGTTGCAGGATTAAGACTCTCCATTCAGACTGAGGAGGGAAATATATGTCTTCCATGTTGAATAATTTTTTGAAGCAAAAAGACATTGTCCATCAATGTACTACTACATATACTCCATAGCAGAAGGGGTTTGCAAAGAGGAAGAATCGGTCACTCATGGAGTGCCACGTGGTTTTGGATGGAAGCAGTTATGTGTACTTGCGATGTTTCGAACAGGTGCCCTACCAAGGCATTAAAGAAAGTTACGCCTTTTGAGACTTGGAACAGCCAGAAACCTTCATTTGGCCATTTTTCTAGTTTTGGGTGTCTTGCGTATGCTCATATTCTCAAGATATTAAGAAAGAAGTTGGACAACAAGACTATTGAATGCATTTTTTTAGGGTACAGCAGTGAGAGCAAGGGATAAAGATTGTACAATCCTATTTCCAAGAAAGTATTTGTCAATTAGGAATGTGGTTTTTGATAAAAAATCACAATTATCCCTCACTCATTTTGATAGGGCTGCAAATGATGTATTTGAAGGGCTACTACCCATTTCTTTTGGTGATACACCTAGAGCTTTGGTAAATGAACATAATGTTCAACCAACTGCTCCATTGAGCAATGCAGAAATTCAGCCTATGGCTGATCTGAATATTCAGCAAGATGTTGAATTTGAGATTTAACAAGAGCTTGTACATAATCAAGAAACTATGCAGATGCCTAGATGGTACTTGCAGACTATGAAAGATAGTCATTTGGATGCTCCTACTGCTAATCGTACTAGAAAACAAGCTCGTCTGCATGATCATGCTAATACAATGGAGTTAGTTATGGCAGCACATACACTTGATGATGAGAAGCTTGAATGTTTTGAGAATGCACAACAAAGTGTGCATTGGATGGCACCAATGCAAGCTGAATTTGATTCTATCATAAAGAATCAAACATGGGATTTAGTGACATTGCCTGTTGGGAAGAAAGCAATTGGTACAAAGTGGGTCTATAAGCTAAAAAGAAATGCAGATGGATCCATTGACAAGTACAAAGCCAAGCTTGTGGCCAAAGGCTACGCCCAAAAGAAGGGCATTGACTGAGGAGACATTTGCTCCTACATCCCATATGACTACTATTCAGTCTATGGTTGCTTTGGCTGCCCATCATGGTTGGACTAAGCACCAGCTTGATATTAAGACTGCATTTTTACATGGGGAACTTCAAGAAGAAGTGTATGTATAACAGCCCATTGGTTTTGCAATTGAGGGATCTGAACACTTGGTATGTAAGCTGAAAAAGGCTTTGTATGGTTTAAAGCAAGCTCCACGAGCTTGGTATGCAAAAAATGATGCCTTTTTACTCAACCAAGGGTTCATTAATAGCTCATCGGAGTCTATTCTTTATGTATGTAAAGAGGGGGGATCCTTGCTAGTCATGTCTTTATGTAGATGATCTTCTGCTCATAGGGACACATGCTGATCGAATTTCAGCATTTAAACAAAGTTTGCAGCAAACTTTTGAGATGTCAAACTTAGGGCCTTTGCACTACTATTTAGGCATTCAGTTCATTCATGATGCTAGAGGCATTGGATTGACATAGTCCAGTTATATTGGTAGACTTCTTGAGAGGTTTGACTTATAGGATTGCAAGCCAGTTTACACACCAATGGCTTATAGAATTGCAATCCTATACACGTGGAAACCCTAAAACGGGGAGCAATTCAAGAGAGTTCAATGGAAACCATAATTTGGGAGGCTCCAATCCACATCTATAAATAGAAAGGCTGCCCATCATTCAGCCATCATCCTAGTTTGCAAGTTACACCAGTCCACACATCCTATGCTGCTGTTGGCACCTAGTTTCCAGCCTACAGCCCACCTCCATCTAGCCATCATCGACTGCAGCCACATTATCCTCAGCCTGTCCATTGTTGTAAGCGACAGCTCTCAGCTGCTAGCGACTACTCCAAACTAACCCAAACTGCTGTTCAACCTGTCGTCCATCATCGCTAGGGTCAGCCAGCCAGCCTGCGTTTATAGCATTGTAGGTCCTGACACTCTTCAACACACCTTCTCCAGTTGTCACCCTGCTGTTTACAAGGCCTGTGCACAATTTCCAGCCTCCGATCAATGGTACACTACTACGTTTACCAGTTTCCAGCCTCCAGACTGCTGCGTTTTGGTGACCAGCTTGTTGCCGTTCACTATTCAGCACTCCTACACTCTAACTGGTGGTCACAGACTTGAGATTCATCTCCGGTGGACGTCACACTCCAACATTGCTCTACCCTTGAGCTCACTATACACTCTTACATTCATTTACAACATTCATTCACTTCAGAGTTGTGTTCTCTCTCTCCCTTCTTCTGTATGTGCTTGAGTTTCTATCTTTGAGTTTTGAGTTTTGCTTTTGAGGTTTGAGTTTTGAGTTTTGCGTTGTGTTTCTGTCGTGGTCGTACACTCTATGTGCCCTCAGTGCAAAACCTAGCAATTTTCTTCACATGGTATCAGAGCCGGTGCTTTTGTAAAGAGTATCCTGCGGACATTGTGAAGAGCTAGTCTTTGTGTGAGGCACACAATACGACCCGTAAGCAAATCACAATGACCCAGATACCTTCTCCAGTTCCTATGATGTCTTATCAAGCTTCTCCATCATTTGAGACCCTAAGACAGCATTATGGACTCGGTGAGGAGAACGACACTCCGCTTTCACCTTCACCTTCTTCTACTCCTATTCCAAATTTCACAAACATGACAAAGGAGGACTTTGAGAAGTACTATCGCAACAAGTACAGTGATGTTTACACCCCTCCTACTAGTTTTGCTACCATATTCGGACTCGTTGGTGAGGCTGGCCACCTCTCCGATCCTAGAGGACATACGGCATTCGGAACGTCTGGCGATCCATCTTCATCATCTTAGCCAGGTCCAATGTCAAGTTTGTACAATTCTTTTGTGTTGCATGAATCAAAACCCTCGCCTATTTCTTCTTTTGAGGTACAGGATCCAGATGGCTTTGCGTATGTGAACTTCAATAGAAGGGACTCACGAAGCAGACGGAATTCAAATACATCTACAGCTTCTTATTCATTTGAGTATATCACACACACTTCTCACTTCCCTCCCATCCCATCCTCTTCTATATCACACCTTGATCACATCTCATCATCTTTCCAAAACCTTGGATTGCACTCCATATCTGCATCACACACCCTAGGGGTTGGATCTTCCATCTCCGCTCCTAGTACCTTTTCTTTCTCCACCCCATTCTCTACCTCTTTGCACCATGGTACTTCGTTAGGGGGAATGCCACCCTTTAACACAGTGTCTCTCACCTTTCAGCAAAGAAGCACACCCATAACTCTTGGATCGACTATGATAGGCATCCCCCTCACTATCCCCAGCTTCACATCTCACATGACCACTCAAACGCAGGGGTTTCCATCCTCAGCTTATGGTGCGTCTTCACACTCTCCTTGGGTTACACCTACACACGGATTCCCATCTTCTACTCCCCGTGTTCCCATCCCACCTCCTTGGGTTCCTCATGTGGCTACCATGCCCATGCCTAGTCAGTCCATCCCTACCTATGGATCCACCTTGCACACTACCCGCATGCCTGGTGGGCACTCTGGGGCCCATTCCTAAGTGTATTCCACTCCCCCATCCTACCCCCACTACAAAGGGTCAAATTTCACCACTTGGTCTAATTTCATGCAACAAGTACTTGAGTCTCAAGGTCTTTGGGACCTTGTCATTGATCTAGAGCCGATGCCGGACTCTCGACTAGCTCATCCTGACTACATCTGTCAATGGAGAGCCCGCAATGCCACACCCAATATTGAGCTTATGCAAGGATTGCTTCCTAAGTTTCACTCTCAGTTACAGTACTTCCCACTAGTGTCAGAGCGTTGGAGACATCTTCTCGACCGCTATGCGGCTCATGATCGTACTCAACATATCAATCTCGACTTTGAGCTTCAAGATTTCTCTATTAAGAAAGGGGATGATCTGAAAGTCAAGCTAGCTGAATATAGGTGGTTACTTGCCAAGTTCGTCACTATTGGCTCTCCAAAGTCAGATGATGATCAAGTTACATTCTTCTTGAATAAGTTGCCCGAAAAATACTTCAATTTCATTCAACACATCATCTCCCAACATTGATTGCCAACCTTCTACAAGTTTGAGTGCCAGTTCTTGCATTATGCAAAGCTGCATGATCAAGTCCACAAGAAATCCTCATCACAGCCTTATTCAGAGCAAAGGGGGTTGGTTGCCTCTTCTTTGGGAGGAAAAACCACCAATGGCAAGAACTCACAAGATGCGAAGGTAAGCCAATCAAAGGGTGACTTCTCTTCCTTAGATGGAATCAAAGAATCTAGACCTATCTGGCAGCAACTCCCTAAGAAAAACTGATTTTTCACACATTGCCAGAGAGCAAGCCATATGGACGAGGAGTATCGCTCCAAGGCCCAAGGTCTTCCATCTAAAAAGCCTCTATAGACCGCTGCAACTGCACAGTCCAGTGGGGCTACACCTTCCACTCCTGCTTCATCTGCTCCTTCAGTACCCACCGTTGCTGCTGGACATGTGGCTTGAGTACAGCTAATTGGTTTGCAGGTTCCGATCCCGTTGCACTTCATGCATCTATCTCACCTTCCTCCCCGCCTCGTTAGGAGTTCCCTTTGCAAAGCCCTACTACTGGACATACGCGATGGTGGCCACCTTCTTAGACTAGCACATCTCTAGGTCCTTTCGGATACCCTAGGTCAGTCTAGCATTCATTTTTCGCACTCTTAGAGTCGAGCCCATAGGATTCATTGTCCTTAGCTTTTCCATTCTTTTATCTTCCGCTGCATATACTCACACACATACACATTCATTGCATTTATTTTGAGTTAGATTTTCTTTCTGTTCTGTTTTGCTTTGGAGCATCTCAATACTAATCTCTATGTTTGCAAATTCTCATCTCTTTTGCAAGGTTTTGTCTTTTAGTGTAGGGCTAACTTGCAGATTGCTTTGGTCCTACCTGGGTTAGAGACGTGGGGATGTGCACCGTTCCTTTCATGGTTTCATCATCCTAGAAGTGCTTGCTCTTCTTCCAGCATGGCGGTTTCCCCTCCCAAGGTGGATCATACAACATCTATCTTGATGCTATCATGGCAATGACTTCTACCTTGCTCTTCTAGCAGGGTGCTTCATCCACTTTATCCACTTCCTCTTCTTTCATTCCTTATGGATCTCGGCACCATGCGAAGACCAACATCAAGCTCCTCTTCCTTCTTCAACATCTACATCCAGGTTGAGAGGGGGTTCCTACCCCTCTTGGTATTCTACAGGCTTCAACACTTTGTCTTTGATATCGACTTCTTCCCCATATTGTACCTTACCCTTTGCATTGCATGATTTCATCATCTTTGTACTAGGACACTTAGGCAAGTGAACATTTTTCCCATGAGGGACACTGTCCAAGTGGCACCTGCTACATGAGCATTCTTCAGCATGTAGCATACTTTGTATCTCATTGTGCAGAGCACCACTTGATCGGATCCTAAGCTGTTTCCACCGGCGACTGTTGTTACCACACCACCATCTTCCATCACATGGATACCTCATCACCTATTTTTCCTCGTCATCGACACCTTGAGTGGTTGGGTTAGCTTGTTCTGTTTTGTGATGTGTTGCGTGTACACTTCCTACTCCCATCTTCTGGGTCACTATTACTCAATCAGCCGCATCCCATAAAATTTAACTCCCTTATTCAAAAAAAAAAAGTTCAATGTGGTTCCATCTGCCTTTGTAGAGCTTGGTAGGCCACTGGGCAGCTCATGTGTACCCTTTGTCCGATGCCCTGTCCTCTCTGAGGTGACTACTTGGATTCCCGTAGTAAGATAATCATCGCCTCTTTAGTCTTAGTAAGCCACTGGGCAACCGACGTGCACCCTTTGTCCGATTCCCTGGTTGCTTTGGGGTGGGACACCTTGGGGTTAATAAATATCATAGTAGTTGGCCTAACCTTTCGGCTCAGTTTTGGATCTAAGAGGGGGTGTTGAGCTAAAATATGCATTACTTGTTGATTAGCCTCTTAAACAGCTTCAAAACACACTAAAAAATGCTCTTTTAGAGTAAAGACCCTAAAACAGGGAGCTGTTCGAGAGAGTTCAATGGAAACCATAATTTGGGAGGCTCCAATCCACACCTATAAATAGATAGGCTGCCCACCATTCAACCATCATCCTTGTTTGCAGAGGTTACACCAGCCCACACACCCTCTGCTACTATTGGCACCTAGTTTCCAACCTACAGCCTGCCTCCATCTGATGTCCAGCCATCATCAATTACAGCCACATTATCCTCAGCCTGTCCACTGCTGTAGACAACAGCTCTCAGCTGCTAGGGACTGCTCCAAACTGTCCCAAACTGCTGTTCAGACTGGGACAGTTTGGACAGCAGTTTTCTTCACAACTGCGAAGCGTGTTTTTCGTTACTTGCAGGGGAATAGGACTCTTTGATTGCTTTATACCAAGGGGGGATCACTGCAACTACATGCTTACAGTGATTCGGATTGGGCTGGTGATTTTGATTCACATCACTCTACGAGTAAAAATTGTTTCTTTCTTGGCTCATCTTGCATCTCTTGGCTTAGCAAGAAACAATCCATTGTTGCCACATCATCTTTTGAAGCTGAATACAAGGCAGCTTTCAGTACCACAGTTGAATGTGTATGGCAGAGGTGTTTGTTGGCTGATCTCGATGTATCAGTCATGGAGCCTACTCCTTTGTTTACTGACAATCAAAGTGCCATTGCAGTGGCACAGAATCCAATGTTTCATGCACGTATGAAACAAATAGAGATCCTCTATCACTTTGTCACAGAGAGGCTACCTGCAGGAGATATCAGCCTTGTCTACTATCCTACCACCAGTAATGTGGTAGATATCTTCACCAAAGCTCTTCCTTGTAACAAATTTGAAGCATTTCGCAATGCTTTAAATTTGATCTCCTTTGGTAGATGATCCTTGTATGTTGATCACTCTTCACTCCAAGGGGGTTTGTTGGATTTGACTCACACCTATGCTCATAGAGGAGTGTCGGTGATCCTTGGTAGGACATTGGGGCACTTTTTACTCTCCTTATGAAAGGTTTTCTCCCCCAATTTTATTCTCCTTTATTTTATGTGCTTATGTTACACACTTAAAGTACTTATCGTGTTTTACACCCTTCGGGTGTGAACACACATTAACAAACCTAAGGTTTAAGGGTTGTACCTTGTAGTTGCACATTACTCTTTGATTATTGCATTGGGAGTGGAGTCTTCACTCTTACGCTCTCTTCAATGTCAACTCTGTACTCTCAGTTGAGCTTCAATCTGTCCCCTCTCTCACAATATACAAATTTCCTAGATCACATAGTGTCATGTAAAGTCTTGCGAACACTCTGACTGTAAATCATAAGTTAATCACAAATCTTTGTGACTAAGTCAGTCCCATTAGTCAGACAGGCATAGTGATGTCCCATTAGTCAGTCCCATTAGTCAAGTCCCATTAGTCAGACAGGCATAGTGATATAGCAAGCCAATAAAACCCAGAATGAGGGGAGAGAGTATGGAAGTGATACTTGGGGAAAGGGAGGGTCTAGAGCATCTAAAAGCCACTGTTGCAGGTATTACCAACTTGAAAACTTGAACCTAGTTTTAATATCCAATGAGGCAGAGCAACTCAACATAAAGTTATTTCCTAGCCCACCAATTTCATGTGCATCATGACTATGTTTGCCTCCAGTACCATTGTTATTCATTTTCGTAGGCCATCCTCTAATCCAGGCTGCACCTAGCTATTTGGGACATCTGAATGCATGCTATCCCTTGCCCTTGGATAGTCTCCCATTCTAAACTTACATAAAGAAGCATGTGAAAAAGTACTAGCCAACCAGTACAGATACACAATGAGAGAAAGGGAGGAGAGCGACAGAAAGATTTACCTACCTGAAGTGAAAAATCTTTTTCTTCCAATATCCTTGATAACTTTTGTTTTTCATCAATAGTTTCGGAAAGATTCCGTTGCATTGCATGTAAAGAATCCTTGTGACCTTCCAGTTCCTCCTGCAGTTCTGCCTCCCTCTTGTCCCGTTGCCTGACCTCTTCACAAAGCTGCATACAATAGATTATGTTAAAGACAAAGCCATTCAAGAAAGTAAAACTAATCAAACTTGCCACACACTAAGAAGCACGGAGGGAGCATTCAGAGCCAACAAATAAAAGTGTACATTCTCCTTATAATGTGCAATTAGTTGTGCGATTGAATAAGAATCAGCTACATAACATATTTATATATAAGTAGGTCTTGAATGAATAGAACCAAATGATAATTAGAGCTTATATTTTGGAATGTTTGACAATCATAATCCTCCAAAATTTGAATATTGGACATGTCCAAAGGCAAATATATTTATACCTGGTCCATCTTCCTCTGAGCTTCTTCAAGGAGTTTTGCCATCTCTTGTACACGTTTTTCATATAGTTCTATGCCAGGAGCCTTCACATTGGATGGTATTGAATCACCGCTACTTTGTACAGCACCATTTGTCACCAAACGTGTTCTCGAATATCGCCTTAGCATCACATCATTTATATGAGTCTGGAGAGCAACACATATTTCCTCTCCCTACAAACATGATTGAGTGATATTGTTTAAGAAAAGTTTGCAATTTGCTGATCAAATTCTAAAAAATCGGGTACAGAATCTGGCAAACCAGAAAATGGTATGGACATGAAAACCAATTACCTGCTTAGTTTCAAATTGAAAAATGTGCAAAACACCTGCAACACGCATTTTAAAGAAGACAGCAGTGTTGCTACTACCGAATTGCATGATATCACGCAATTCTGCAGAATGTAAATACTCTTTGGGAACTGGCCGGAAAAAGTGTACCTAGGTATCCGTAAGAAATCATTTAGACTACGAGCAGTATGTATATAGTTTACACATTCACTGTTTACAAGCATGGTACTTACTCCACGTTTGTTGATTCCCAATATGATCCGCCCAGGCAAAAGACCGATCGGATCCTCAATTTTACGTGCACTGAAAAACACTGAGTTCCCATAAGGAAGCAATCTTAACACACGCAAAAACTGCTGTCGTGCTTCTTCCCTGGACAGATGTTCCTGATAAAAGGAATAGGAAATCGTCTTTTATTTCTATGTGAGAAAGGAATAACAATGCTTTGTCATGCAAAACTTTTTGCCCTTAATGAACATGGTCACTCAGGCATGTGAAAAGAGATAACAAAGCATTCAAACATGAGCAACTTCATTGAATCATTCAGTACTGCCTATTCTCCACCCAGTAAGATAGACCAGAAAGTGAGGAAAGGAATAACATTGCTTTGTCATGGAAACTTTTGCCCTGAATGAATGCAAATGGTCACTCAGGCATATGAAAAGAGATAGCAAACCAGTCAAACATGAACAACTTCATTGAATCATGTAGTACTCCTATTCTCAATCCAGTAAGATACACCAGAAAGTGATATACCAAAGAGTGATATCGCATTAAGATCTCACTTTCCCAATCCCGTCTTGCTCGTGTTACTGCTACTTGCTTTGGCAGATATCGCTCCAGCAAAGCAGGCCACTCACTGCAAAACGTGAGGCCACATAGCAGGTAATGTCCAAAAATTTGACTTGGAAGATGCTTGGACAACTACTTAGGCCTCAAAGATGACATCTAAGCTTCAAACTGCAAAAATATATGCTTGCGTTGGCAAAAAGTTGTCCCACCTGGTACTCTCAGGGTTGCTCACAAAGCCTATTTCAGCAAAGATTTGCACAGCCGCTAATTGTGCAGCATCATCCCTGCCAACTGGGTAATTCCCGAGCAGATAATCATGTTGTAGCTGCAGTCAATTTATAGCAATAACATTGAACAAACAGTTATTCTAAGAAGAGTTGACAGCACACTTCTTGATTCTAAAAACTTCAAGAAGCGTTACAAGCCTGCAATTTATTTAACACCAGCTAATTACCAAGATTAATCTTTTTGGCTGTTTTCCTAACCTGGACATATGAAAGTTGTACAAACATTGGCTCTGCTATAGCTTCATCTGATTCCCGGAAAAGGCGCTTCTTGAAAATCAGCTTGCACTGAAGTATTTCACCTTTGCTACGATCTTTTGCAGCTTTGAAATCAATGAGTAAATCTCCAATATATTGGTGGTCATCCAAACCGATGTATTCCTCTACAGAAGTAATACAGACAAAGAAAAAAGCAATCAGATCAGCAGTAAAATGTAAATGGAGAACACATAGCTGTATAACAATAACAATAGAGACCAAGACTAACCATTTCCTGTATCTAATGCCTTTGAGCCAGTAAGTACCTTCCTACATTCAAAGAGGCTAAATGTGTTGAACATGGAGAGTTTGATAATTGATGCAAGTTCCTGCAAAATACCCATATGCTCTCTCTCTCTCTCTCTCTCTCTCTCTCTCTCTCTCTCTCTCTCTCTCTCTCTCTCTCTCTCATTATAAAACCCGCTTTCTCTATGACGGACGAGATTGACGCAAGGATACATAGCATTCGGTGGTTTAGAGAGGATGTGCTCACAAATACAATTCCACAAGCCCTGCACTAAGCCTAGTTATTTGATACATTGGTCACATCCACACTATTATATGGAGTACATATATGGAGACCTAGCCTTAATCATTGCAATGTACCTATGATGTATGGAGATCAATAGAGAGGCCCTTGGTGTCCATGATTTGTAGGATGGTCAAATGAAGGCTTTGGTTCCACATAGAATCGTCAAAGCTGAGTTAGCAGCTCCTTCAATTTTGATGGAGGCTCTTACTAGATTCATATCATTCAGACAAGCTACCCAAACACACACACACACCATCAGCCTAGAGACCTAACACCAGCTTGCTGCAAAGGGAGATATTTCATGTTGGTATACCCAAATGTTGTCATGGTTGAGTTACACGGCTTTAGCATGGACAAGCTACCACCCTCCAATACTCTCTTCATGCAACTCTCTCACTTTGAGCCACTCAAAGATTGGTAGGATCAACGGTATCTTATTCAGCTAGAGACTAGGACATAGCTGACACCAGTACATGAGTTGGGGACAAAGATGGCTTTTCACCGAGAGCATCTTCCCACACTCAAATGGCAGCTTTATTGTTTGCCCAAGATACATTGATGCTCACCTATTTCATGGGATTAGATGTGCCATTGGTTGAATTGCACAATTCTTCACACCAACTAGAGATAGAGATTGGCAAATGTATATCCACACCGAGATTGGCAAATGTATATCCACACCTCCCACAGAGAGCATATTGCCAAGTTTTCCTATCACTCCAAGATTGGCATGATCGTCAAATAGGATCTTATTTAGATGGAGACTAGATGGACATGGTCAATACCAACACATGAGTTGGAACATGGTTGTCATGTCCGATCGCGTCTTAATTAATGTTGTCTAATACTAGTATGGCAATAATCAAACTAATAAAGCTTGGACGTACATTCAATGCTATGTTTGATGGAAAACAATTGTATATATAATATTAAGCTTGCCCTATACTTGATGTTGGGACTTAAAACAATACACTCCAAATGTTTAGAGTCTCTACACTAGAAGTTAACTTGGACATACATTCAATTCTACATCTAATGCAAAAAAAAAAAAAACACATAATCTTAAGGCCTGTACTTAATGTTGGGACTTAAAATAATACACTTCACATGTTAGAGTCTCTACACTAGGAGTTTACATTGGAGAGCTTGAGGATAGAAAGGATGAAGAGCTTGAGAGCTTGAGTGTAGAGAGGATAGAGGAGGAGAAGAAATGCTCTAAATGCAAAAAACACAAAACCAATCGTATGACAAAGCACAAACTAATAAACACAGAATGCAATTAGGGTTAGGTAACTCAGAGACAATGAACACAATGAATAATGAAGTGAATGACTATTGAATCTACAGAACTCATGCAGCAAACACACTATGCAGTGAATACTGAACTTCGAACTCCCATATCTCTGGGATCAAGGCAAAGGTTATGAGCTTGAGAGTGTGTTGTACTCTCAAACGGACCCCAAAACGGAGCAAGGCAACCTTCGTGTGTCAAACAGCAGCAAACGCAACCAGAGAGGCTACATCTAATGTAAACATCGCAACTAAGAAACATGTTTCTTTGAATTTGAAACTTATGAAACGTTTCTTAAAGTACGAAACATTTCTGAGAGTATAAAACGTGGGCGTTTTTAACTTCTTCTTTTTTTAGTTGGAATCCAAAACATGGTTTTTTTGACAAAAACTAATGGGCAACGTCAAACGTGATGATGATGATGATGTGTAATGACTCGTGAGGGCTCAAGATTTTGGATGAGAGAGAGATTTTTTTGTGATTTTGTTTAGTTATTAAACTTTGTCAATCTAGTATCTATTCTTGTCTTAAGATTTGAATATTATACGACTTTAGTCTCATTTATGAGTTATTTATGATATATTACAATTCATTCTTAATTTTGACATTTTATCAATTTGCTTTGAAATGAGAATCATGATGTTGCAACTTAACTCGATCCATATTATAGATAGGCTATTTACATGTTAATTTCATTTTTCTTTATACGATATATATGAATCATAATTTTTTAGTTCTAAACCATAATATAGCTTGTCCAAAGACTAACTTTGACATAAGTGACAAGTTAATAATGGATCATAAATATGTAACGTATAATGTATTATTCTCAATTGACTCTATTATTACTCAAGCTCAATTAGCCATTCTTTGTTTAAGAGAGAGTTCCATAGAGATTTTAAACCTCTTTCCCCAATCAAAACTATTAAAAATCCATATTAAAAAAAACCTGTGTTTCTTATTTTACCCCCTCTTGAAAGAAACTTACGAAACACGTTTCTGACGTTTCGTTTCTAAATGTTTCTGACATTTCTAGCTGCTATGGATGCAAACAAGGAATGATGAAACCAACCTTCCTCCTCGGATAGGGTGGTAAATAACTTGAGAGATGGCTTGGGGATAAGATAACTCGAGAGATGGCTCGCGGATGAGATAACTTGAGAGATGGCTCGAGGATGAGAGAGAATGTTGTAAAGGGAAGAATTTTAGAGTTTTATCTCGCAATAAACGCTAAAAAGCTACTGCTTTTCTTCTCAAACAGCTATGCAAGTTGTCACCTACAACTTAGGATCACTAGAAAGATTGTTACTCCCTCCTATATGCTATCATTTGCACCAGAAGGACCTTGGGTTGTTATCACCTACTCTTGGAGGGCTACAAACTACTGTCACATCTTGTAGAACTGATCCTTGGTAGTTGCAAATCACATTACCAACCTCTCCTTACTCTGTAATAGCCTCCTCCTCTCACACAATGGCTAGAATAGACTCCACCAGTCCCTAAAAACGTTTTTTCCACTTGCATAGGGAAGTTTTACAGAGTGGCATCCTTCTAATCTCATTTTTCAACATTATTCAACTTATTAAATTAATTTTTAAAATAATAATTTTAAAAAATTGATTTAATAGTTATTCTAGTGTTCAAAAAATTAATTTCAATTTGTCTTTCAAGTATCCCTAAGCAATTATTAGCCCTTAGATCAACATTAATTAATTCATTAATGCCTAGTCTCTAATGTCACCACAGACATTAGCGTGGCCAATAAATTGGTCTAGGCCAAAATTTAACACTGAGTACCATCTAGTACCTATCAAACATAACTTATTACAACTTTTGTCTTTGGCACCCAACTGATATCTCAAGATTCTAAGTCCCATACTGTGAAATAATTTACTTGCACCTCACATATGTAAGTCACATTAGTACATTTGATTAACTTTTAATCAAATGCTAAGCAAAGCAATAAAATTTCACGTCCTCATGACAAACACGGTGCAAGTCACATTAGCACATTTGATAAAATTTTAATCAAATGCTAAGCGAAGCAATAAAATTTCACGTCCTTATGACAAGTAAAAAGAGAGAAAGGCCAAATTTACAGATACCGAAGAAGAGAGAACAACTGGGCAACAATTGAAAACAATAAATACGCAAGAAATGTAAGCGATAGCTGGAGGAGAAAGAAACTTAACAAATACAAATTTTGAATGATGGCGATAGTGTCAAACTGATGGCGACAACTCCAAATGTTGATGTTAGCAGCAAACACAGGTAGTAGATTGCAAGTAGCAACTCGAGGGTACTAAGCAATAACTCCTAGATGCAAGCGACAACTCCAAGATGCACGCAACAGCTCATGGGTGGAAACAAAGGCTAGAATCGGCACTAGATGATAGTAAACAGCAATGGAAAGCTCGAACTGTGATGTCCTCCGCATACGAGGTGTAAGCAGCAAAGATACAACTCTTGAAACCTGTAAAAACGAGATTGATGGAGAGTGGTGGGCTGCTATTTATAGAAAGTTTCAGACATCCAAATTAGGGTTATGCATATGGAACACATCAACTCTCTAGGATCACGTTTCTTTTTAAAATAAGAAAATTTCTTCATTAATTAAGCGTGTTTTTGGGTTATTTAAGTCAGGGTAATGTATTTTTAGCTAAGCACCCCCTCTTAGGCCCAAAACTAAGCCATGAGAAATAAGCCCTTGCATTTAGTTTCTCTTCCTCCAAGGCGTTCCACCTCAAAGCAGCCAAGACATCGGGCAAAGGATACATGTCGTTTGCCTAATGACCTACCAAAACTACAAAGGCAATGGTTATCTTACCAAGGAAGCCCAAGTGATCACCCTAGAGAGGCCAAGGTATCAAACCAAGGATGCTCGTCGGCTGCCAAGGGACCTACCAAGTCTTGCAAAGACGGATGGAATTAACAATTGACTCTTTTTTTTTGGCTTTTTTTAGGGCTTTATTTTAAACGGTCACAAGATTTAGCATTAAGTGAGGGTTTCAAATCAATGTTCATCCCATTGAGTCATTGTGCCTTGAAGTACGAAAAATAAGGATGGAAAGCTCCACTACCTTCAAAAAACAAGCAAAACAATCCCACACACTACTAGGATAAGTGCCTAAGGATTACCTAAGGTTATGTGTGTGTACCAATCATATGGAAAATATGTGGAGCAAATAAGCAAGATGATGTAGAAGCAAGCAAGATAAGCAAAGCCAACATACAAGCATAGACTGCCATGTGCAATGCCACGAGTATGGTGAATCTGGAGTCAACCACTCCAAGGATGACCGAAAAATGAATAAATGCGTACACATGCATGTTTACATGAACAAAATGCCAATGCATGGGATATTGCAATGGAAGATGTAAGATTGCATACTTATGCAAAATGTGATGCAACAGTATCACTTGGACAGTGTCCTCGCAAGAAAATTGTACACTTGCCCAAGCATCCTTTAATAATCATGTCATCCTAACAGTGAGGATAAACGTGCAAATGTAACACAAAATGTTTGAAACAAAATCTAGAAGCATCATCAGTATCACTATCAAGAGAAAAAGCTGCCCCTTCACAAAGTGGAAGGGAAAACTGTAAACTACTCCTCCTCACCATCGAATAGTTGAAGAAGTAAGCACCCACTCTCTCCCCAAAATGTCAATGTTGATGGAAAAAAGGAATGGCATGTAAAGAAGAAAAGTGAGATACATGTCTAGCTAAGAACCTGTGAAATGAATAGCCTCCAAGGTGCCTCCAAAGAGGCAATGACGAATCGTGGAAAAGAAGCACCACCAAAAGATACAACCATGGAAAGGAGTACCAAACTATCCAAGGCTTTGTTAGGTGGTAGATCTTGTAGAAGCAAATGGCAACCTATAAAAGGATGCAAAAGCAACTACGTAAGATCCTAAAACATGCAAACCTCGACTTCAATATTAAGTGCATGTGAGTATAATGGACAAATATGAATGGACTCCCACTACCAAAAGGTAGACACGAGGAATGTAAGAAAGTAAAATGAAAAATGTGCAATGGAAAAGAAAAAGACAAACTAGAGCACTACAAGGATTAATAGATATATAGGTGGGAATTGGAAAATAATCATGACCAGTATTACGGAGATTTGAACCAGAGGAAGACTCCGTGATCTGTTGGGCTAAATGGTCTCTAGAGAAAGTGGACTCAAGTGCTTCTGGCTACAAACTCGAAGGAAAGAGCAACTCAAAGCAAGCAAGGAAGTCATCAAGTTAGTCCTTAAGAGAGGCAACACATGCCCAAGGGTAGCTAAAGTTTACAACAATAGGATGGGCAGACATTTCTGATAACTCCTCCAGTGAAGAGGGAGTAGAAGAACTAGCTATCATGTGAGCAATGGGCCTACCCTGTTGTCTCAGCTGTGGAGAGGGGAACAAGAGTGTCCGCACCAAATGGGCTCAAGACAGAAGTCTTTGGCAGACTGCCCTTAGCCTTTAAACGACACTCGTCGTCAAAGTGACTAGTCTTTTGACAATAGTAGCAATACCGATTTTTCTTTGGTACATTCTGCTACTTAGATTAGGGAAGTTCTTGACTCACTAGCTTAGTTTGGATTTGAAAGTTGATTGGAAGGTTAAGTTTGCTTGCCCTTCCCTTGTGAACCCTTTTGAGAAGATGCAACAAAGGCCCCCTTTGTGGAGGATGTTCCATGAAACTAATCGAATAGCCGAGCATAACGCAATAGCTAATACTCAAATTCATAGAAGATGGGCATCTGAGGCTGTGAGATCACCTGCTACACAAAATAAAAATATTTTATTGGCAAGTTGTTAAGAAACAAAGTAACCTAATCGTCAGGGGATTTAGGGACCCCAATGGTTGAGAACTTAGCGAGTAAACGCTGATACTCAACCAGCTTGACTTTCAAGTCATCCTTATCAATGATGGTGAAATTTTGAAACTCATGATTTAAGTTAATGCAACAAGTCCAATCCTACACCAAATAGAGATCAACGAGATGGGCCCAATGCTCAAAGGCAAGGTCAAAGTGTTGGAGCTATGAATGAAATTCAAGAAGGAGACCTTGTATCAACTCGACAATGGCTAAGGCATTTTTGCTTTTCCAAGAGCGATAAACCTCATATGGATACCAGCGAGGGGCTAAGGTTCTTATTTAAGGACAAGTCTCCACAATCCTTGGGAATCCAATATATGCCTCATCAAATTGGACGAAGGGCTAAAATTCAACCCGTTAAAACAAGTCTTGTCTGAAAAAGTATGCTTGGCAGATGAGGATGAATGGAAAGCTGTGTGTGTGGGGGGGGAGGGATAGGATACCATGTGAAGAAATGCTCTAAATACAAAAAACACAATACTAATCATATGACAAAGCACAAATTAATAAACACCGATAGGGTTAGGGTAACTTAGAGACAGTAAACATAATGAATAATGAAGTGAGTGCTCATGTAGCGAACACACTATGCAGTGAATACTAAACCTCAAACCATAATACTCTTGATCTTCAAGACATAATCGTTAATGGATAGATTTCCTCTTTTCACTTGGTTTAGCTATAACTTGAGTTGCAACTTTTTGGTCTTTGTATTTACTTTGAGCAGCCTTACCAAATTTTTTCATGTAATAATGGGGGTTTCATATTCTTACAAATAGCCTATCATACTATCCATGACACTGACAAATAGCCAATACCTGGGTTTACTTTTTGTTTACTTCCAATCTTTCTTAGCCTTTACCAATTCTGTAGTAGCATTTCGTACAAGAACTTCCGGTGCTACTGTCATGTCTCCTTCAATGTAATTCCAAACACCTTTGCCCTTTAAGAAAATTGTCATCTTAAACTTCCATGAAGGATAATTGTTCTTATCAAGCTCCTCGCTAACAATTTGGTTGAAATTGTCAAATATTTTGACAAAATAAAAAACCTTACAAAAATTTACAATTTGTAAGCAAGCTAATACCAGGTGCACCATAACTAAATATGCAGCCTTTTACACTTGTATCTTTGGGATCAAGGCAAAGATTAGGAGCTCGAGAGTGTCGTACTTTAAAACAAATCCCGAAACGCAACAAGGTAGCCTCCATGCATCGAACAATAGCGAACATAACCAAAGAGACTGGATCTAAGCAAACAAGTAGTAAAGAGAGAGAAAGACCAAAAACGCAGGTACCTAAGAAGAGAGAAAAGTTGAACAACAGCTAGAAATAGTAGATGATTGTACATGAAGTGTAGGTGGTAACTGGAGGAGAGAGAAACTCAGCAAATGTAGATTTTGAATGATGGCGACATCAACAAACGCAAGGTACAAATTGCACGTGATAGCTCCCGGATGTAGGCAACAGCTCGCATTGTAAGCAAGCTAATACCAGGTACACCATAACTACACATGCAGCCTTTTACACTTGTATCTCTAGGATCAAGGCAAAGATTAGGAGCTCGAGAGTGTCGTACTTTAAAACAAATCCCGAAACGCAACAAGGTAGCCTTCATGCATCGAACAATAGCGAACATAACCAAAGAGGCTGGATCTAAGCAGACAAGTAGTAAAGAGAGAGAAAGACCAAAAACACAGGTACCTAAGAAGAGAGAAAAGCTGGACAACAGCTAGAAATAGTAGATGATTGTACATGAAGTGTAGGTGGTAGCTGAAGGAGAGAGAAACTCAGCAAACGCAGATTTTGAATGATGGCGACATCAACAAACGCAAGGTGCAAATTGCACGTGATAGCTCCCGGATGTAGGCAATAGCTTGCAGGAGGAGAGGAAGACTGGAATCAAGTACCACACAATAGCAGACATCAATGGGAAGCTCTGACCGCGATATTCTTCACGAAGAGATGTCAACAACTAAGATATGGCTCCTAAAACCTACAAAAATAAGATTAAGGGAGAGTGCTGGGCTGCATACCTATTTATAGAAAGTTTGGGCCACAAAAATTAGGGTTTTGCATGTGGGACACAATAACTCTCTAGGATCGTGTTTTTTTTTTAAATAAAATGCTTTCTTCATGAGCTTAGGGCGACAACGAATTTATGGTAGAGATGGAAACCATTGGAAAAATCACGCATCATAACCCGGTGCCTCTGTTGGGTTATTGCATAACAGGAAAGTAAGGGTTGCTAGTATATGAGTATGTGGAAGGCAATAGCTTAGATAAGAGTGACGCTTTGGTGTTATCTTGCTCGAGCTCTTCTCTTGGGGCAGTGAAGAAGAGAGAGAGAGAGAGAGAGAGAGAGAGCATAGTATATTAGGAATGCATGCACACGTGTTATGGGACAAAAAGCTTGAATAACACCTACAACAATCCCAAATGGTCACAAGCATGCACTTTAAAGCAATCAATGGTTTGGATTGGATTGAACACCATATGGCAACAAATAGGTCACATTGAACAAGACAAATCAAACTAGTCCATCCATCTATTCGACATGCATTGTAAGCAAAAAGAACACGAGAATGACAATACTTTGAACTTAACCAACTCAATCAATTATCACCATGAAAGTTAGAAGATAGAGAGTCAAAGTGAAAAAGAAAACAATCAACATTGCGATGAGAGGAGAACCAACCCCTCCCTCTTTTCAAGAATTTATTGAAACAAAACCATGGGTGCCAAGTGCTTGAACCATATATAAAAGAGCTAATTTTGCTACAATTCTAAAAATTACAGTTTTAAAACCCTAATATTTGCAAACTCTAGACAACAAGTTGATTTTCTTCTTTAGTGCTTGGATTAGATCAAGCTAAGTAAAAAGTGTTTCTTGAATGAGAAATAGATAGAAGAGTACAAAGCGTGAGCCTAAAATTTCAACATGAGAGCTTGTTTCAAATAAAGAGAGAGACCTCCAATATATAGGTGTAGGGCTTGGATCCTCAAAAGTGAAAAGTAGAGGTTACAAATGACAAGTGTAAGGACACTTGTCTCTTGTCTCTTCAAAATGACACATGTCCTTTTTTAGATGCCACGCGTCTATTTTTTAGAGAAAGAAGTTTTCAAACCTTCTACTCTAAAAATCCCTCAAATGGTTAAGAATTTGAGATAGCTATTGAGACAAAATTGTTCATTGCGAAATTCCGAAGCCTTTGACATAAACAAAAATTTCATTTGAGCAACTTTCAAAAATAGTAATCTCCTAAATTTTAAGAGTCGCCAAATTTAGCTTCTAGAGAGATTCATTATATAGGTCCGCCGGTTCATGGTTTGTTTCTTCAATCATGAGCAGCTAGCTTCACTTTTTGAAACCACTCATTTTATGGACTTCTAGTCAATGTGACTATCTAAGTGTAAAAGTCTTAGTCATCTAAGCTTTCTAGTCAATCTAACCGCCCAACTAAATCTTCAATTTCTCTTGGGTATCTCATCAATGACGACCCAAGTATAATTATAGGGCTTTCTGACCATGGACCACCCTCAAATAGAAAGATGAACATTTAATCATATTTTGAAATACTCAAATAACTCTAGGTAAAAGGTAAAAAGTGCTCATGTTGAATAAGGGAGTGTTCACACCAAAACTACAAAGGAACACAATAAGTGTAACAGAGAGACACTAAGTGAACACAAAGAGAGAAGGAACAATCTGTACTCATCACTATAAGATGTTGAATACAAGGCTGCTACAGTCAGTGACACAGCAACAAATAGACAGCCATAGGCAAACTGGCCGACCTGCCTCATAAAGTGGTGAAATCCTGGAAATAGTCCGACCAGGCATAAAATAATCATAAATGCTGTCCAACCTGCAATAAAAGGTGTGATAAATGCTGCCACCCAGGACGGCCACATGGCACTATTATAATGCACCTGAAACTGGACCAGCTAGACCACAAAATGCTGCCAATGCACCACCAAAGTCAGCTGGGACTGACCATGTGAACAGACTCAAGTAAATTGGTGCAAATGGACTCTAATCCCCACCTAATTGTCCATAATGAACAGGATTGACACAAGTCCACTTCTGATTCAGATTGAGGCTCACAAGCAGGAGATGTACACAAAAAAAGACAATGTAGAACACGTCTCCTAACAAAAACTCCCTCTTAAATATCAATGTTCCTATTGAGATGCTTGGTTGGTACTCCACCCCCCGCCCCCCAGATAAAGTCCTTCTGAAAAGTTTGGCATGAACTTTTGCTTATTTCGGATCATCCCTACAACTTTGAGGCAATTCTCAGTTTTGGGCACTGTGGACCATACACAAATCTCGTAATCAATTTTTTGTTGATTCCACTTTTAAATCTTAGACTTTCTTCATAAGATTGTGAATCCTTCCAACAATCGCTTTAGGACTACTATAGATATCGTGATATTGACCAGGACCAGTTATCTTTATTTCCAATATTTTAGACTGCAGCTGTGTTCACATATTAGCATTGCCATCTTTGTAGACTAATATATTTGTTCTCATAGTTTAACCGAAAAAAGTGTGTACAAACAGCTCAGTCAAAGCTCTTGCTGTGTACAGGAGATGGAATTTCATGTGACTCTGTACTAAACAAAAGAAAAACAAAATAATGAACAGTCGTACCTCCACTGCCTCTGCAACCGTAGTCGAGATGTCATAAGTGACTTCCTCAAATGTTTCATCAAGGAAAAAGGCTACTGTTGTAAGTTTCCGGTTTTCTAGAAGTGCTTCTATTTCATCTTGTGAAGGCACTGTGCGTCTAGGCCCTGCCTTGATAGTACGTTTTAGTGCATTCCAGGTCTTAAGAGCCAAAGATTGTATCTCAGAGTCTACATCTTGTGCATGCCCAACATCATGAGTGTATTCCGAAAGATAAGCTGCAACATCTTTTCCGGGTGGCATTGCAGAAGCACAAAGATACAAAAGCTCCCAAGCTTTCACTAGCGAAGTCCTGCACAAGCAAGAACAATCAAGATCATGCACTTCTCTATAACTTGGATGTAACATTCTAGAATGTCACAAACATAGAAAGTTTTGACAAAATAAAATCTGACCTCAGCTTACTAAATAAACAAGAAATAGTCAACTTCAGAAATGCATAGCACCAGCAGTCTTATTCATTACCATTACCAAGAGATAACTATCCACTCAAAGTGATGAAATCAATATGTAATTTATCACATCTTAGATGTAACTAATTACATACCCACCTTTTGTGTGAAATCACTCTCAATGTGCAAAATGGACAGTCCTGGAGGAAAAACATCAGAAACAGTGGTAGAAGCGAGACCTTGCAGGAAACATCCACATTACCAGCTCTAGGGAGTGTCTAAAGGAATTGTAGGCTTCCAAAGGACTGGACTCCAAGAAACACGTGATTTCTTTCCACACAGTTCAAAATGCCCAGTAATCCAACTCTGAAACTGCAAGAATTGTGCAAATATCAAGAAGTACCTACCTGTGCAGGAAATCTAGCATGCAACTGGCCGGACAGTCTGTCTAAAGGTACTTGGCTAGCTGGAGCCTGGGCATCTCTAAAACGAATGAGGTGCAACCTCTGCAATATAGTAAATTACACACAAACCGACTAGTAAAAGGCACTCATATAACATCAGTTTATAAGTTGAAACCTTTCGCCAACTTCAACCTTCAGTAAAATCTGGCAATACAGCAGTTATAAACTGGCCATCAAAAATTCATTCACTTCTAACACTAACATTAACCAAAGCTAATCTAAATGAGTTTGACATGTAGACACACAAAGATTTCTAAATAAACATGGAAATAAGCAAATACTCATGGCAAAGATGATCAGAGAGAGCGCATTGAGAGAATATGTTCCCAATCAACTGTTCTAGCACAGGAATAGCACCAAGATTTTTCCCACTTTTTCTGTCATTGTAATAAAAACTCATTTTGGACCTATGACCATGGTGTATCCCACTGAATCCTTGGAGTGAAAGCATATGCACTTTCCACCACTTATGCACATTTGCAGCTTACCTTCCAGTTTCACTCACAAGTCCTCAAGAAAGATAAGTGCACCAACAAGAAGTGCCTGTGCCAATGCATGATCCAGCCCAAGAAGTACAGGAACAATGGCCAACAATATAAGATGAAGAATATCTGAACAAATCTGTGAGAGGTGTGAGCCACAAAGAGTGTCTTAAAGGATAGACTCAAACAAGAACATAGCTAGAGCCTCATGGACCTCCCTCTCCATGACCAAAATTCTGCCATAGCTCAAACATCTTGAGGCTCAAGCTGTGTGCTTGAAATCATACTTGGGACATTTTCATACGCAAGCCAAGAGATCAATGTGAAATTGCAAGGAAGGTAGTGTTTTCCAAGAGGTATATCAATAGACATGCAGAATAAGAGTGCCAAAGGCTGATGAAAAGCCAATCACTCTCAATAGAAAAGAAATCACTCAAAACTCAAATCAATGCAAAACTATGCTCAATTACTAATAGTGCCTTTTACTAACGTTAAAGAATCTTAAAGATTGTGCTTTGTTTGTTTGTTTTTAATAAGGATTTAAAACTTTTGCTTGACTGCTAAGAGGTCAAAGGCCGTTGGATGATGATGAGTGTGGCAACACAACTTTGTGCAATGGTAATGGATAACATAAATTGCATTTGCATGCCATCCAACTAATTGACCGGGCTGTCCTCATCATGGATGTCAACATGTCCCCACTACATATTGCCACCATTGCCAGCTTGTGGTGAAAAGCGTTGGATGCATGCTTGAACACCGAGACAAAAAGCACAAAACAGCAATGCACAATGCACAAATATACACATGCTTGTTCACACAGCTCTGATTTGGGCTACATGAATTGCCAATGATGCATCTAGTGCTTACCAAGGGCAAGTTCATTGATCTGAAAACCTGTATTGGGACTCAATGAGGATTCAAGTAATGCAAGAACTAGGGCATTGAAACACAAAAGCAAGCACAATCAGAACCTAAGTATATAGGCAAACTAGGGCCACAATTGGTAATAAAGTGGCTAGACCCAAAAAGAAATCCATTAATGTGCACTCCATCTAAAGTGCCCAAAACAGCCTACAATGCCCAAAAAGAAATCCATTAATGTGCACTCCATGTCCTCGTCCACGCAAGAGATGACAATACAAGACACACACCCCTTTCAGATCCTAGATGTGGCAAAAGGCCAAAGAGGATGCGGATCCATGGGTGGCAAGAAGAATGCCAATGCCGATGAAGTTTGTCGATGAAGAATGCCAACCAAGGAGCAAGACTCCCTCTCTAGATAAAAATCCAATCCAACGGAAAGCCAACACAAGCCAAGGGATACAGAGAAGCCTCAAACAGATGTTTAAGGTGGAAAGAATGGACATGCACCAAATGCAAGCACTAAAGCCTGCAAACTAAGACACCCACATACCAGCTTAAATATTTAAGTCGTTAGGAATGTGCACAACAAGATGTTATGTTACAAATAATAGAGCACCATGCAACGTAGGCATATGTCTCATCATAATCAATGCCTTATTTTTGCAGATGGCCATTGCCAAAAGACAAGGCTTATACTTTCCCATTGCTCCATCAGAATGATTCTGAAACACTCATTTAAAGAAACACCAACTACTTTACGTTCCACAGGCTTCCCAACAAGCTCCTCCATATGTCCTCCCAAGTTCATTCCAACCCACATGGTCACTTTCACCTCTGAGCCTTCTCTGCAGGGAAAGGCTCAGTAAATCTCAAGATAGAACAGAATCTTTGATTGCAGACAGAGAAAATGAGGTCTTTTCAGATACTTGTACAGCTGACGACCCTTCAGGATTAAAATATTAAAGCAAAATTAATTGCAGCAGAAAAAATTAGGGCTTGAACATGAAATGATCTTCAAGGGCCATCATAATTCATGCCCTGTAAGTGGCCAGTGCAGTGTGAAGTGCCTACTAAATCAGCAAGATGAGTGTCAGAATTTCCCAACCCACAAACAAGATCACATAACCTCCCTCCCTGTCATCCCAAGGTTGGAGCAATCCAGCACATATTAGAACTAAACCTTTCAAGATTGTTACCTATCAGGATTGTTGCGTGTTTGCTTTGACACTTGGGCAAACAGCTCATCCCGAAGTTCAGCTCGTTTCAAAGTATGTTTGTAAAGCTTCATAACCAATTCCACTTGTTCTTGTGGACTATGTGGTGCACCAGATGATCCATCCACACCCATGTATCTTAGCACCAATTGAAACAACTTTACTGCCCGGCTAACAAGGTCGCTGTTTATTCGCATCAGAGATGTTGGAATTGGATCCTGCATACATAGCATATAAGTATGAGCAAAGGCTGCTTGCCAAGCTTCCACCTTTGGACGTTAAATATTTGCTATAAGCAATATGACCTATAAAGCAGGAATATAGATTATGACTTATAAAGCAGAAGTAAAAACCTTTTGAAAGCACAGCATATCCTCTATTGTATATTTGTCTTTGCCTTGGGGAGCCACTGATCTTTTAGAGAAAAAACCACGTTTCCCACCAGACTGCAGCTGCTTTTGCATCAATCGTATAAATCCATCAACCTGTTAAAAGCATCAATTAAGTGCATGATTAGCCTTTTCAGCTCTCATTGCTGCGTTTAGGTGTGCATGCTCTTCTACAAAAACAAACATTGAAAATTAAAAATCAAACAAAGCACGCAAATTTAGTAAATACACATGAATGCCTATAAACCCTAATTTATAGCAGAAATTAGGGGGGGGTTTGATAGCCACCTTGAGATGCATGCTGACAATTAAGGACCTAGGACTTGAATTCTAACACCTGAAATTAAGGAATTTCAAGGAGATTCAAAAAGCCAACCAACCAATATTACATTTGGGACTGAATTTGTCTTTCAAGGAGCAAGGTGAAGGCCAATGCCCAAGTAAACCCAGGGGCAAATTGGTTTGCAGACTTGTTCGTGGTCAATTTTGACAGCAAGAGGCACTTGGATTAGCAGAGGAGATCAGAGGATCTCAAATGTACTCCTTCCATTTGCAATATAAGATAAAGAAGTACCGAAAGGGGTGTACAAGATTAAAGAGATAAAGTGTGCATTTCACTTTATGTTTATTTACCGATTATTGTAATTAAGTGCTTGATCAAGGAATTACCATCCTATCTGAGAAGAAAGGTTGGTTTCAATTGCCATCAAGTAAACCCTCAGTCCCAATGGATGTGACTTATAGTCCACTACCAACAGGTGTTCAAATTTCAAGATTTCCACATTTGTGTCAAGGCCTAACTACTATGCGAAGGGAATCCAAGAGTTTTATGATAGGGATTCATTTGAACCAAAGTCCATACATGCCTATGGGCACACTGAAAGTTATGGACTCTCAATTCCTATACCTAGCGCATTGCCAATCTTGCAAATGGTTAGTCAACTCAAATTCCTATCTTGCCATCTAGTAAACGTCTATGCCTCTAGGCCCCTTCCTCAACCTATGTACTAGCACCCCCAAGAATAGTAGGCTCAAGGGCGCTTTCCTACTAGATTCAATATTTTCTACTCTCAAGGACGCTTTCCCCCTCCGTTATGCTTTGAGACTCCCAGGACCTTTAAGTTCTATTTTCTCTCATCCTTTGGGTCTCTTAGGACCATCTGGTTCCAATTATCCACCCATTTCAATCCTACTAGTGCCAATATCTCTACTTATTTGGGTTTCGTTGGAGCTTCTAGTTCCAATATCTCCCTTCAAGATCCCACCAAGAGTTTCAAACCAACCTTTCTTTTCCTTTGGAGCTCATAGGCATTCTTCTTGTCATTGAGTACGCATACTCTAGTTGTTACTATTAAATATGCTTTCACAAACACGAGGAGGTTCAATTGATCAAATTACACCACTTGGTCCAACCTCATGCAACATGTGCTTGAGAGTTAAGGACTTGGGGACTTAGTTCAAGAATTTGAGCCTTGTCCTCCCAATTATCCTAACTTAGTCCACTTATGGAAAGCTTGCAATGCTACGGCAATTGTCAAGCTTATGAAAGGTTAAAGCCAAAGTTTCACTTATAGCTCCAACACTCTAGTTTTACATCAAACCTTTGGACTCACCTTATTGAGCACTATGCAACTCACAATGGGATACGCAAGATTAACAATGATCATGAGCTACAACAATTTTTCATCATGGAGGGGGATGACTTGAGAGCCGAGTTGGCTGAGTGTTAGTGGTTGCTTGCTGAATTCTCCACCACTAGCACAACAAAGCTAGAAGATGATCAAGTTTCTCTATTTTTTTAAAAGCTACCACCAAAGTATTGCACTTTCTTTCAGCAAATTATTTCCTTGCCCTACATGCTCTCCTTTTACAACTTTGAATGCCAGCTCCTACACTTTGTAAGGCTGCATGATCAGGTCTAAATGCACTTTCTCCAATAGGTGCCATGGTTTCTACCTCTTAGAAGAGAGAATCAAGTAATGGAACTAAGTCTAAAGGAAAAGGTGATACTCCACAAAATAATTCCCCTCAAGTGGATGCCAAGAAGTGGTTGTGCGATGTGCCACAGCGCTTCTATACCCATTGCCAAAAGGCATGCCATGTGGACAAGGAGTGTCATGCCAAAGCCAAAGGGATCGCCCCTAGCACTTCTAGTTAGACTTCTACTCCGCAAGGGCAAAGAGGGGAAAATGTCATACCTCAAAACAAAATCAAGGTTCTCATAGCAACCACTAGCAGAATGTTGGCCCTACTAGTAATGCAACTCAAGGCAATCCCTCTCAATCCTCACCCTTTAAAACTCCTAAGGACATGTCTATCTGGTCAACTAGACCTTGAATGAAACTTAGTCCTCAAGCCCATCCAACCTTTGTTGAGAGTGTTCTAGTTTGGTCCAAATTACTGAACTGCCTCAACAACCAACTGAGGCCCACCCAACTCTCTCCTATAGCCATCCAATCCAATGGATTGTTGATAGTGGTGCTACTCACCATATGACCCCATTTGCAACATCTTCATCTCACAAAAACCCTCAAGTGGATCTGTTTGGTGCAAAGATAACACTAAGGCTAAAATTCACCTGGTCAATTCAATTCTTTTTTATACCAACCAAGACTTAAATCAACCCACGATCAACAATGTTTACTTTGTCCTGAAAGTTAGGATCAATCTACTCTTAGCTAGTCGGCTTTGCCAACTAGGACGAGCCACCTTTTTTTAATAAAGACACCATTGAGCTCATTGATAAGTCAACGGGTTTGATTGTGACTTATGGCACTACTCATTGGATGGCCTCTATTATATACTGAGCTCTTGTCCACGCCCACTTTAGAGAAACTCTAAGTCCAATCAAGTGCACACACTCATGACTTGGGCCCTAATTATTTGGAGTATTTACGGTACTATCATCTCGAACACATCTCATATGGTACTCTTAATGAGCTATCGTGAGATAAGCTTCTTGATAGCATTTCATTGCTTGAAATTAGCTAAGAATGTCTACAAACTGCATAAATTGAGCAAGTAACATCAAATGCCATTCCTACAAAAAGCCCGACATTACGCTTAAGGCATACTTCAGTTGGTACATACTAACCTCAGTGGCCAATCACCCACACCACCTTTGACTTGTGCACAATAGTATATGTTTGTTGTGAATGATTTTTCATGATATAAGTGGGTCTAGTGGAGATGAGTTTGTTTCAAACAAATTTACTTAGTCTGTATAGCAACATGATATCCAATTATAGTTGTCTTCTACCCACTCCTCACAAAATGGTGTGGTGGATGTGGCTCGTTCTATGTTGTCTACTATACAAAGCTTCCAAAATAACTTTGGTCTGAGGTAATTAACACTTTGGTGTATTTCCTCAACTGTAGCCTCACAACAGCAGTGCCTCATCAATCCCTTTGGAGCTTTCTATAGTGAACAGCTCTCTCTTGTCCAACTATGTGTCTTTCGGTGTCGTGCTTACACACACACTCCAGAGGACATGTGGCCAAACCTAGAGCAAAGGTGCTCATTTTTGTTGGTTTTTCAACAGAGGCAAAGGCTTACCAGGTGTTTTGATCCCCACACAAACAAGATGTATACTCAGCAAGATATCACCTTTGATGAGACTAATGGGTTTTCATTCTCTTTCATCTACGGATAACACACCCTCTCCTATGTCTAGTGAGCCTAGATCACTTCTCACTCCCGATCCTGTCATAGAGCCATCTACTTCTAGATAATAATCTCTGATGGACCCATTGCCTCATTGGTACCAATAAACCATGCAAGACTCAAGTATACTTCTAACACTCCCTTGGATGGTTGTAGATGCTCCACAAAACTTGCTCCAGTGCATTTTAATCAATCATTCTTCACAGTTGATTATCTCATGCATAATGAGCCTAAGATGTGGAAGGAAGCTCTCAGAGATCCTAACTGGTGTCCAGCCATGGCATAGGAGCTAGAATATCAACTGAAATGGGGACTCCTGTTGACTATCCTTGTCACAAGAAGGTGATTGCCACAAAGTAAATTTACTGTTTTAAGTACAAGGCACTTTGGACAGATGCAAGCCTCGGTTGGTGGTGTAAGCTTTCCGTCAAAAAGAAGATATTGACTTCGAGGACACTTTTGCACCTACAAGCTGCCAAACGTCCATTCATCTCCAAGGTTGGCTGCCCATCATAAGTGGCCAATGTATCAGATGGATGTAAAAAGCACCTTTCTGAATGGTATTCTGGAAGAGGAGGTCTATGTGGCTCAGCCACCTGGCTTCCTATTCTTGGCCACGAGGATAAGATATTTTGCTTGCAGAAAGCCCTCTATGGGCTGAAACAAGCTCCACAGGCCTGGTATCATTGGATTGATCTATTCCTTTAAGGACTGGTCTTTCCAGCCCTCTCCTTATGATCCAATTTTGCACATATTTAAGGATTTGGAGGGGGTTTGCTACATTGTGCTTTATTACGGAGGATTTGATCCTTATAGGTTCACATACTCTTAACATTCAATCCATCCGGACACAGCTGTCTTCTACTTCTGAGATGACTGACCTCGTCAGTTGTCCTACTTTTTGGGCATGGAGGTTGTCCCACCTTCAGACTATTTTTGTGTCATAGCAAAAGCATGCCTTGCAGTTGGTTAACGGGTACTTTCCTGATGGTGTCACTTCAATGGCCACCCCATTTGATCCAACATTTAAACTAAGCAAGGATCTGGATGCTACACCCCATGATGAGACTTCTTATGAACAAATAGTCGGCAGGCTGCTTTAGCTCATAAATTCCTGACCTGACCTGGCATATTGCAAATCCATTGCTTTGACTCTATTTCACTGCACCTTGTGCACCTCACTGGAGTAGTGCTTTGCATGTCTTGAGCGCCCCTTGGTTAGCATAAGGACCCAGTGAACCAAGTTCAATGCTAATAAACTTAGTTCAGCTCCACTCTACTGGGATAACCATCTGCTTCGTCATCTTTGTACTACAACCAAACCAATAGTGAGAAATGGATAAATGGAGGTACGGGGCACGAAACTTGGGGAGCCACTATGTTGAAGACACAAGTATCCAATGCACTTTGTTGAGACTCAAAACCGCACTCAAAAGCCGGTTACAAGTGCAACCAGGCAAATCCAGTTTGGGCTTCTGCTAACTGGGAAGATATATACAGGCACTTGTTGAGATGAAAATACACAAAAACTTTGACAGATGCATTGCGCACTTAAGAATAGAATTAGAATTACTGTTTGTGAAGGCAGATAAATTGCACTACTACAAGGAGCCTACGTTGCAGTTGCAACTTGCTGCCATAAATACTGTGATTCACCTGAAACCGCTCCAGCAATGGGATGGCACCAGCCAACTCGGGAAGAAGTGACATCGAGAGTGTCCTTGGCGTCCTGCATTATTGGGGATCAAGAGTTCAGCAAATGAAATTAAGGCAATTGGACTGAATAGAAAACATCAAAGCAGCAGCGGTAATGTTGGATGTCCTACTGCGAACAGTCTGTACAGTCGCTGTCATAATCTTCGCCGTTCACCGTCTGGGCCTTCGGATGAAGGGGAGTGCCATCATTGGAACTGAAGGAGGATCGCTTAATGGAGGCCGCCGGCTGAAGGCTGAGGGCAGACATTGTGTCTGGGCGCACTAATCAAGCAGCTGCCGCAGCCAGAAGAAGGACGGATTTCTGCAAATTGAGCCTACATGCTAAAACGGGGGATCTCGTGCTTCGACGTGAGGGGGGCGTGCTACAGAACTTGCAACGTATTGTACCAAAATGCAGGGCCTGAAAGGGCAACACAATGTGGATCTGAAAGAGGCGAATTGGCTCGAGCAGGGAGGGACAAAAGCCTTCGTATAACAAGACGGAAAACCTGTCAAAGCTCGACCGACCAAGAGATGATGATGAGACCGTATTGTGATGCGTGCCGGCCGGCTGAGAGAGAGAGAGAGAGAGAGAGAGAGAGAGAGAGAGAGGATCCTGTTTTGACCAAATTACGATACTTCCTCCTCGTCTAATGTCAAATTTTAAAAGCAAAACCCAGAGAGTGGCGGATCAAAAACAGCAAGCACGCATAGCACGCACACAGAAGAGACGCGATACACAGAGAGAGAGAGAGAGAGAGAGAGAGAGAGAGAAGGGTGGCGATGGTGAGCCTGTGTAATTTCTAACGTTTTTTCCAATTATTCTTTTCATGTACTCCATCCCATAGAGAGAAAGAGAGAGAGAGAGAGCGCACCACCCCTGACCCCTCTCACATGCATCTCGGCATCCTCATCATCAGATTTCAAGAGAGGGAAAAGGGAGGGGGGCAAAAAAGGGCCGCTTCAATCTGACCGCCCTGCCTCATGTGATCCCCCCAGGACATTTTTAAAGTTTCAGCAGGCTTCGAAATTGACTAACTGGGGGCCCATCACATACTCATATAACGAACTTCGCTGCCCCAATAGAGAAATGGTTGCAACACCACCACCTACGAGCCATTCGCATCTAACATCGCATCCGTCGTCCACCCAGAGTAATGTAGCATCGATACTCTTGAGATTATAGCAATTTCAGTGTCCTCTGCTAGGTAAGCACAAGAGGGCTAGTTGTAGAACACATATGAGAATGCCCATCAATCTCTTACCACATGTAGGAACTTGCATAACTACAAACTCAATGCCATGGAGTGCATCAAGCCTTCACCTCAAGCCACCAAAATAAACAATGATTCTTTTTTCTTTAGTCTCACACATCTTAACACCCACCAAGGGTGGGTCTCCCCTCTAAATAGTAGCCATGAAATAATGTAGATATCTCCTATGGACACCAAGGAAAATCTATGAGCCAAGCAAATAGTGAAGCTTGATTCCTTTGCTTGGCTTTTGCAACTCGAATCCTCCTTAGGGGGTCTCTCCTCCAAATATTACCCATGAAACAACATAATTATCTCCTATGGACACCAAGGAAAATCCATGAGCTAAGCACAGAACAAAGCTCAATCACAACTAGGAAAGCAAATGACAAAGCTCAATCACAACTAGGATACTCCTCCTCATGCCACCCATCAAGGAGGGTTCACTTGAGTGTTCAATGGACAAAAGTCCCCACCACACAAACAATACATGTGAACATAAGTGTCCCTACTCTATGATGCACCTTGTGGGGATTGTACCCATAGCCTCTAGTTTATGAAGCACAAACCTTACCACTAGGTCATCACTTTGGGGATAGTAAACATGGTTTCTTGCAATACCAGATTCTAATAGGCAGAGCACATGCCAAATTTCACGTTGGATAAAATGAGTCATCTATTTCAATTCATTGGAGAGTGTGAAAAATAGGCATTGCATCATCACTTTGGGGATAGTAAACATGGTTTCTTGCAATGCCAGATTCTAATGATCAAAGCACGTGCCAAATTTCATGTTGGAAAAAATGAGTCATCTATTTCAATTCATTGGAGAGTGTGAAAAATAGGCATTGCATCACAATTACAAAAACTAATTCAAACTTGTGTCTAATGCAATATCAAAGCAACATGCAAACCATTTGGATACCTTGACGAGTTATGAAGTAACTTTGGATGTCTCTTTATTGGCCATCACTAGTGCTCAGAAAGTGTATTATCACTAGGCTCTGTTATATAGTTAGCCCTCTCACCCTAGTTCAAACTACAACAAGAGGGTATAATATGCAGGTGATTTGTTGCATGCCTACCCTTTGCGACATCCTAAATGTGTGGCAAAATCCATGTAGTTAGAAGTGTGACATGACAAGACATAAGTGTCACTAGAACTACAAGGATGCCCGTGTCTATTTCATGACCTTTGAATTTTAAATAGTTTGAGTATAATTTAAAAGAGTTGAGAGAATAACATATAAGTTTGTGTGTGCATGTCTTAATAGTGTGCTTGCGGTTTTCATTAAACAAAGTCGCACAAGCAAAGCTAAAGGATTGTATGACATCGTGTGTGTGACAAAGTGTGTTTGTGATGTTCTTCACTAGTCCTCAACATAATCCTATAGTGAACTTAAAACTCTTCCAAGGGTTTTGAATATACCAATCTATTGGTTAATAGGGCCATGGACAAGACTTACAACTTGTGGCTTTAGGAAATGTGTCAGTAGGTTTAATGGTCTATTACAACGATTGAATCATCACATCTCAAGCATTCTTAGTTATAATGCTCACAACATTACGCTTGTCTCTTGCCCTTTTTGATTTATTTATATGATTGATTGGGGGGGAGCATGATGTGAACATATTTACTAGTTGCACATTTCCAAATCCAAAGGTATCTCCTTGCATATTCTTTGTATTGTTTTTATTTGTTGAGAGATAATTTTGATGCTAACAATTTTGTTATTTGAAAAAGATAGAGAAAAAGAACGCAAAAAGTTGGGAGTGAAGGAAAAAGTGATAGATATGAATATATATTCAAAGAAGGGGGGGGGGAGGGGACATAGGAATAGATGGGGTAGAGAATGTGTATGTTTCTCAAGGGTACAAATAAACAGGGTAGAGAAAGACATAGGAATAGATGGGGTAGAGAATGTGTATGTTTCTCAAGGGTACAAATAAATAGGGTAGAGAAAGTCTATGTTTCTCAAGGGTATAAATAGATGGGGTAGAGAATGTGTCTTTTTCTCAAGGGTACAAATAAACAGGGTAGAATGAAAGGATATGAATAATAGGGCAAAGAGAGGGTAGGAATAGGTGGATTCTCTCTCTCTCTCTCTCTCTCTCTCTCTCTCTCTCTCTCTCTCTCTCTCTCTCTCTCTCTCTCTCTCTCTCTCTCTCTCTCTCTCTCTCTCTCTCTCTCTCTCTCTCTCTCTCTCTCTCTCTCTCTCTCTCTCTCTCTCTCTCTCTCTCTCTCTCTCTCTCTCTCTCTCTCTCTCTCTCTCTCTCTCTCTCTACATCAAACACACATCCAAAAATAGGAGTGGAATGGGTGGTGAAAAAGGGAAAACAACAAGTAAACTATACTTCCACCACTACCATCATAATGATAGTTCGAAAGAAGAATAGTCCAAGAAAACACTGAATAGTTGGGTTAAAGTTCATAACATGATAGAAGAAGAAATTAAGGAGATGCATGGGCATTGAGGAAACATGCATTAGCTTGGAGGCTACGTAACCAAACAAGTAAAATGAAAATTTAGATAAAAACTCAATAAACCCAGCTCTCGTCATGTATTTTCCCACATTAGAGGCTAAGAATGACTTCTTAGCACAACACATGGCATTAAAAGAAACATGCATGTTCTTGAAAGACAACCTTACCCCTACCCAGCTAGCCCGTATGAGATAGTTTATGCTTAGAATTTGGGTAACTAGGGAGGAAGGTAAGTTTTCCTTCTATAAGGGAGGAAGAGTGGTGATGTTAGAGAAATACACCAAACAAAGGTAGATGACCTATGAGACCAACCTAAAACTAGTAGTAACGAACTCCAATGGATCATTACAACTAGACATATGTGCATTTTAGGGGAGCTTTAGAGATTGTGATATCATCTTCTACTCAAAGATACACTAGCAACCACATAGCATCTTCCATGTGTCATTGGATATAGGTGGAGTTAGTGCATAGCATGGAGACACATACCATGCATAGCATTTGAGGCTCAGGTGGGGTAGCAATGTTGTTTAGAGAGGAACTTTACCCAATGGATCTAGGTAGTTCATCGAGATGAGCCAACTAGATATATACATGTGAGGGCAGGAGGTGAGGAATGCACTTCAAACATTGCCATTGCTACTTCCCTCCCATGACATCCAGATATGCCGCTTCTAAATATAATATTGTGCAAGGACATTTGGGAGTTCTTAAAAGAGGGTGATGTTTAGAACATTTACTAAACATCCTCCCACTTATGCCAGTTTCCTCTCCTAGTAGATTTGGCCCCATCCCTCCAAAATGCTCTCTAGTGATTATCTCAAATTTTGGTAGTCATCCATGCTACCTAAATACCTCACCCTTCTTGATTATATTGCTATTCAATTCACTCATCATGGAGGAAGATAGTCCAAATCTAACACAAAGAAGCTTGATCCTATCTTTACTAATCCATGAACTAAAAACCTTAACAATGTCTTCAAACACTTGCAATAGCTTCCTTCTTACTTCTCTTTAATGCTTTCCCTTTGAAGCTTCATATCAATATTCTTTAGAAGGGGTTCAATTAGAATGACAAAGAGTGGTTGAGCTTATGGAAAGCCTTCCCATATAGACCACTTGGCATCAAATCCTTTAGTGGGATAGCCATTGATATATTCTTAATTTATAGCATTGGCATGTGGGAAGAGGAGATTGACCATACTATAAAACATGTGCCCAAAATCTAATAGGGAAAGTGTACACAACATAAATTTCCAACTTAACTTGTCATAAGATTTTTTGAGATCCATATTAATCACATTGCCTAGCATGATAAACTTTTTGCAATATGAATTTTATGTGCAACCTAATGCTTAGACATCACTTTGTAGGGGCCATCAAACATGCGAAGTGGCCTTCATGATCAACCTTCCTCCTTTGAAGAGCATTGGGTGTCAACTTGATCACACTCTCATAAGCAAGCAATACCTAAAGTGATTCAACATATTAGATATGTATGTGTTCACAATACACCTCCCATGTTGCAAACAAAACAAGCTTCTTAATAAAGGAGAAAACTTAAACCATGTATCAAATAGAGTAAGAGCCAAGGATTGGTTGTGGTTCTCCCTTGTGTATATATTGAGAAATACAAAATAGCATGAATCATGTGAGCAAGCATTACAACCCTTCAAAGACAAGAAGTAAAAGTATGATGTGAGGGAAGGAAATTTAGTAAAAAAAGCTGAATGAAAAAGGACAATAAAAAGACAATTATTGTCATTAAATTGATTGCTTATTACTCATTCTCTATCTAGTAAATTTATGTCGATAAATTAATGACTCACTTTTCTTTAAGTGTTGATGATGATCTAGCATGGCCATGAGATTATTTAGAGACCATTATTCCTAGTGCATCACTTAATGGGGTGATCAAAGCACTGTGACGGGGATACCTGGTACAGGCAGTACAAGTTATGAAGGGGAAAGGAAGTGTCTACCAAGTGTAAGAGTGTACACAAGAACCAAGGAGTTACACATAAATGAAGATGGATTGAGTTCTAAGAAGAGGAAATGCATTAGCATTGTGTATATGTATTTATATGTGCATCTGAGGACGTCTCAGAACGTCTACTTGTGTGTAATTAGCATTGCATTCATTTGGGGTCATCCTCTCCCTTACAAGTCAAGGTTTAAGGTATTTTCTCTCTTAATGAATTAAGGAGAGAAGTAATTCTTTCACTAAGAAATACGAGAGAGGTAATTCTCTCACTAAGAAAGACGAGAGACGTGATCCTTTGGAAGTGAGGAGAGAAGTGATTTTCTCTTTCTAAGGTCTACAATGACACAAGATTTTGTGTGGAAGTCAATCTTAAGGTTGAGGCCAAAGGCAATCTAATAAACTCTCCTAAACTATGGTTCCAGGTGGTTGCATGGACCATAAGTTAAGAATAGAGTTTAAAAAGCTACTTTTCTTAAAATAGACATGGTGACTCCATTTTCAAAATATATCGCGATAGAAAGCCGATCTCTAAAAGCAGCCTATGTGAGTTATGAGAAACGGCGAGATTACAACTATCGTATTGGACATCTTTCCATTCAAGCAACGCACAAAGAGATATTCCAAAATTGGTGATGCAAAGTAGGTCATGGAACAGCCACATCTTACATAAAGATCAACATTTCCAATCTTGGCACTCAAGTCTCTCTCCAAGAAAAGAAGCTCTTGGAGCCTATAAAAGCGGAGGCTCTCCTTGGGTGTGAGGGAGGTGAATAAAGCATCACTTTGCATTCATGCAAGAGGAGGAGAGAAGGCGGTTCGAGTTTCACAAAGTGCTATGGAAGCTCTGTTGAAATCATGCACCCAGAAGAGAGCCCTACACATATTGTGTAGGTGAAAAGAAGAGAAATCAAGAAGATCAAAGGAGCCAACTTTTGAGTTGTGCAAGTGCTCACTAGTTGTATACTGTGCAAGGATCTGTGTAAGTTCAAGCTCGAGCCAACCCTCGAGTTGTGCAAGTGTTGCGGAAGCTCTGTTGAAAATCAAGCTTCAAGAGGAGATCCCTACACATATTGTGTAGGAGAGAAGGGGAAACTCAAGAAGGATCAAAAGGTACCAACTTCCAAGTTATGCAAGTGTTAGTTGGTTGTATACCATGCAAAGAACCGTGATCTTGTTCCCAATATCTACAAGTTAAGAACTGGTTTATGTGTAATAGAGGAGCTTGCTCCTTGTTAATAATATAACTCCACAAGGGGGGGGGAGACTGGCCCATCTTCTAGTCCCTAGTGTGTTGTCAATCTCTCTATCTCTCTCTCTTTCTCTCTACATCTTTCTTTTCTCTCATCTATTCTCTCTCTATGCCAACATAATATTCACCATATATCTTTTAAGTATGTAAGAAGGTCGAGCGTGTATCTCGGATCTTGTAACAATTATCGCTTCTACAAGTGAGAACATTCAAATATAAGCCTTACATATAAGAGTAGTGATTACCATTTTACATTAAAAAACATTCAATGGTAACCCTTACATATAAGAGCTTTCAATGGTAAGACTTATAAGTAAGAGTAGCAACTACCCTCTCATTATATATGTATGAAATAATTTTGAAATTGTTATAAGATCCGAGATACACACTTGACTTTCTTATATACTTAAAATATATATGGCGAATATTATGCTAGCATAGAGGGAGAATAGCTGAGAGAAAAAAAGATGTAGAGAGAGAGAGAGAGAGAGAGAGAGAGAGAGAGAGAGAGAGAGAGAGAGAGAGAGAGAGAGAAATTGGCAACACACTAGGGACTGGAAGATGTCCCCTCCCCCCCCCCCCCCCCCCTTGTGGAGTTATATTATTGACAAGGAGCAAGCTCCTTCGTTATACATAAGCCAGTTCTTACTTGTAGATCTTAGAAATAAGATCACGGTTCCTTGCACGGTATACAACTGGCTAACACTTGCAAACTTGGAAGTTGGTACCTTTTGATCCTTCTTGAGTTTCCTTCTCTCCTACACAATATGTGTAGGGCTCTCCTCTTGGCGCTTGATTTCAGCAGAGCTTCCGCAGCACTTGCACCTTCTCTTCTCCTCTTGGAACTTGATTTCAGCAGAGCTTCCAAAGCACTTGCACCTTCTCTTCTTCTATTGGATGCATGCAAAGTGATGCTTCCTTTACCTCCTCCCACTCAAGGGGAGCCTCCTCTTTTATAGGCTTTCAAGAGCTTCTCTTCTTGGAGAGAGACTTGAGTTGATCTTCATGCAAGATGTGGTTGTTCCAGGACCTACTCTAGAGCACTAATTTTGAGATATCTCTCTGTGCATTGTTCGGATGAAAAAACATCCAACACGAAAGTTGTAGATCTCGCTGTTTTTGATAACCTCTGTGGCCCATTTTAAGAGATTGTCTTTCTATTGCGAGATATTTTAAAATTGGATTCACCATGTCTTTTTTAAAAAGAATAGCTTCTCAAACTGTACTCTTAACTTGTGGTCCATGCAACCACCTTAAGGAGGGTTCATTAAATTGCCTTGGGCCTCAATCTTAAGATTGACTTCCATACAAAAGCTTGTGTCTTTTTAGATCTTAGAAAGAGAAAATCACTTCTCTCCTCACTTCCAGAGGATCACGTTTCTTATCTTTCTTAGTGAGAGAATTACCTCTCTTGTCTTTCTTAATGAAAGAAAATACCTTAAACCTTGACTTGTAAGGGAGAGGATGACCCCCACGAATGCAATGCTCATTACACACAAGTGAACGTTCCCATGTGTCCCCGGATGCACACACAAATACATATACACAATGTTAATGCACTTCCTTTTCTTAGAACTTAATCCATCTTCATTTATGTGTAATTCCTTGGTTCTTGTGTACACTCTTACACTTGGCAGACACTTCTTTTCCCCTTCATAACTTGTATTGCATGTACCAGATATCCCCGTCACAGTGCTCTGATCACCCCATTAAGTGATGCACTAGGAATATTGGTCTCTAAATGGTCTCATGGCCATACTAGATCATCATCAATACTTAAAGAAAAGTGAGTCATTAGTTTATTGATATAAATTTACCAGATAGAGAATGAGTAATAAGCAATCAATTTAGTGATAGAAATTAAAAAAGAACCACAAATAAATGAAGAAAGTTAGTCTTAAAACTATTAAATGAAAAGATGATGAATAAAAAGACAATTTAAGGGCTCTACTTGTAAGAACATTAGATGGTAGAGCTTTACCTATAAGAGCAATCATTACCATTTGGATGAACATACAGTAAAATAATTGAAAAATTCAAATAAAGATTCATCAAAGGAGGACCCAAATTTTTTTAAAAATGGTAATATTTACCTTACCACCAATCGAATATCACTACATAAGAGTTTGAAGATTAATGTCTATTATTGTTCATGACTTTCACTCATTTAGAGGCATGTTGTACTTATGTCTAACCTTTTTGGCATGACCCAAAATAGCCACTTAAGAAACATAAGGGTTTATAGCCTCACCCTTCATTTTTCTTTCATCGCAAGTTGGAGCTTCTCCTTTGTTTACTGCAGCATAGAGGAGCGGGAAAATGGAAAAAGAAGATAACCGAAAGGGCACAGGACAAAGGAAGGAAAAGGCACCTCGGATGGAAGTCAGACCCTGAAAAATTTGAATGACAACCTCTTCAGAAGGCCTCAATGTCGCCTCGAGAAAAGAAAAGAGTAAAAGCCCACCATTAATTGTGAAAGCGCTCCCAAATCCTTGTAAAAGAGTGCCAGGCTCACTCCTGTGCAAATTGTATGCACTAGTTGGGAATGGGATAAGTTAGACTAGTTGGGAATGGGATAAGTTAGAATGGTGGGAAATAGGAAAAGAGGGCCTAGGCTAATGACTGGCCATGTAAAAAGTGGGGATGACTGCCCAAAAAGTAGGGCATGTATATAAAGTTCAAAAGTGAATGAGAAGATCATTCTTGTGTGTGGCCAAAGCTTCTTCTTCTTCTTCTCTTGTTTCTTGCCTTCTTGCTTGTGCTTTAGTGAGGGATTGAGAGAGTGTGACGGAGTGAGTCTGTGAGAGTGAGGGATTGTGGAGAAGAAGCTCCCCATCTTCTCTCTTCATCTTCTCTTCTTCTCTTCTCTTCGGGAAGATGGAGCTTGACGGAGAGGGATTGAGGTTTCTTGAGCTTGCTGCAAGGATCGTGGAGCTACCGGAGTGCAAGAGAGAGGAGGGAACTCGATCGAGCATCAAGGTAAGCTCACTACACCCATAAGGTAGGCATTGCGCATTGGCTATGTGAGAGGTAGCCAATGGCCGCTCGGCTCGAAATGCTTGATCAATAAATGGTCCATAGGTCTCGGGGTAGAGCTTCGTAGCTCCCCTTCATTTTGGTTCCGTTGCCAGGACCGATGGAATTGAGCCTCGAGTGCTATGCGCATCAAATCAAGCATAGAAGTAGGGTTTGCAGCCTGAACCGGTGCTTGAGATAGTTAGGAGATTTATGAGGTTTTAATCCTTGGAGCAAGTAAGTATTTTGATTTGTTGTTGAATATTAGAGTAGTATCATCCATCTCCATCTCTGTTTTTTATTTTTGTTACATTAGGTTAAGATTATGATAGGAAAAAGAAGGAAAACAGAAAGGGTTCTGCTGCTGCTGCTGGAAACAGGAAAATAGGGGCACAAATTCTAGAGTGCCGTTCGATTCGAGCACCACAATGATTCCAAGTATGTCATGCATTTCCTTGTAGAGTTTTGCACCTATCTAGAAGGCACTGGATGATTCCATGGAGTAGGCACTGAGCTTGAGTCATCGCGTGCAACCCGCAGGTTGTCGTCTGCGCAGTTGGACCAAGGTGTTTGGGTCCGATTCCCAGAATCGGACCACCCGATTTCTGGAGTTGGACTGTCCGACCGCAAGAATCGGACCGTCCCGTTTGACTGGGAGAATCGGAACGCCCCGTTTGACTAGGAGAATTAGACCACCCTCTCCGACTGCGAGAATTAGACAACCCTGTCCGATTCGATTCCAGCAGTCGGACCCAGTGCCAGAATCGGACCACGTGTCCTATCGCAGGAATCGAACCACCATGTTCGACTAGGAAAATCGCACCACCCTGTCCGAGTCTCACAATCGGACCACCGTGTCTCATTTCTAGAATCGGACGGTCTGATTCTGAGAATCGGATCACTTCACCAGAACTTAAAATAAAGGGTTTTTGAACCTACCTGACAGTCCTAGCCACCTTGTTCACATCTCCGACCCTCCCTGGAAATCCAATTTAGCCCTTAGAAGCTAGAGACCAGACAGGATAACTGAGGATTCACCCCAAACAGCTAGACGCTGAGTGGACTGATTTTAGAACTTGACTTGACTTTCGGTAACCAACCAACCAACCTTGAAGCAGAATAGAGAACGTAGCATGGACTTTCAGTAAGACCTTAGATCAGCTAGAACCTATGCTTAGAGCTATATCAGGCTACGAACGTGAGGGATTGAGGGAGTGTGAAGGAGTGAGTGTGTGAGAGTGAGGGATTGACGGAGTGTGAGAGAGTGAGTGTGTGAGAGTGAGGGATCGTGGAGAAGAAGCTCCCCATCTTCTCTCTTCATCTTCTCTTCTTCTCTTCTCTTCTCTTTTCTCGTGCGGCTATGGAAGATGGAGCTTGACGGAGAGGACTTGAGGTTGCTTGAGCTTGCTGCAAGGATCGTGGAGCTACCGGAGTGCAAGAGAGAGTAGGAAACTCAATCGAGCATCAAGGTAAGCTCACTACACCCATAAGGTAGGCATTGCACATTGGCTATGTGAGAGGTAGCCATGGCCGCTCGGCTCGAAACGCTTGATCAATAAGCGGTCCATAGGTCTCGGGGTAGAGCTCCGTAGCTCCCCTTCATTTTGGTTCCGTTGCCAGGACCGACGGAATCGAGCCTCAAGGGCCATGCGCATCGAATCGAGCATAGAAGTAGGGTTTGCAGCCCGAACCGGTGCTCGAGATAGTTAGGAGATTTAGGAGGTTTTAATCCTTGGAGCAAGTAAGTATTTTGATTTGTTGTTGAATATTAGAGTAGGACCATCCATCTCCATCTCAATTTTTTATTTTTATTGCATTAGGTTAAGATTAGGATAGGAAAAAGAAGGAAACCAGAAAGGGTTTTGCTGCTACTGGAAACATGGAAATAGAGGCACAAATTCTAGAGTATCGTTCGATTCGAGCACCACAGTGATTCCAAGTATGTCTGGCATTTCCTTGTAGAGTTTTGCACCTATCTAGAAGGCACTGGATGATTCCATGGAGTAGGCACTGAGCTTGAGTCATCGCGCACAACCCGTGGGTTGTCGTCTACACAATCAGACCAAGGTGTCTGGGTTCGATTTCCAGAATTGGACCACCCGATTTCTGGAGTTGGACCATCCAACTGCAAGAATCGGACTGCCCCGTTCGACTGGGAGAAACGGACCGCCCCGTCCGACAGCGAGAATCAGACCACCCCGTCCGACTACGAGAATCAAACCATCCTGTCCAATTCGATTTCAACAGTCGGACCCAATGCCAGAATTGGACCATGTGTCCTATCGCAGGAGTCGAACCACCCTGTTCGAGTCTCAAGGAACACTAGAAAGCATGAAGCACACTGAGCACTAGAAAGCATGAAGCACAACTTGTGAATAAGATTGACAACTGCTTTCAATAACAAGGAACTCGTCAGGAGATATAATAACATCAAGGAACCCACTATTAGGAGAAGATCCCAAAACATAGTTGGGTGCCTGAGAGCCCCATCAATAGGACCTTAAGAGGACACGAAGATCCAGAAGGCGACAACATAGAGGATCAGACGCTGCCGGAGCTACTAAAATTGATCGACGACCTTGTGGAGTTGGAAATGGGAGTAATGTCAGGATCACGAGGCAGACAAGGAGAGGACCGCCGACTAGACTTGGGAGAATTCCCAGTGAGTGTGCAGGAGTTAGTCAATGAGTACGACTTGTTGACTAGGACGGTGGTTCAGGGCAGACCAGTAGAGGAAGTGGTAGCGATCCTAGAAGAGGAAAGAAAGGCGATTAGAAAGGAACTAGAGAGCATAATTGCCTATAACCACGAGCAGAAGGCTAGAAAACTCCAACAAGATGTAGACATGTACGAGGCCGTGCTAGCCTTGGCTGGTGTGTCAAGATTGTGGGAGAGAAGGAAGGAGTCTCACTTGTAGCTTTCTTGCTTGCACAATGGGGGAATACACACAGAGGTGGAGGCTGAAAACAGTTTTCCTCTTCTTAGTTGTGAAAGTCAAAAAGAAGTCTCATACAAAGAAATAGAAGAACCCTATATATGGGTCTCAAACCAAACTCAACTAACTAAGGTGGCATACTAACTGAGCCACGAACTAGAGTAGATAAGGATAGTTGTCATGTAGCTATTATTCATGGGCGGTGTACCAACCGCATCTGCAACTAACACGTCGGTGACATAAATGCATAACGGTCACCCTGGCATATCACGAGTGGAGCTCGATATCTCAACACTCCCCCTCGAGCTCAATCCCAATTCCTGCACACCAAGCAGGTCTCTGAACTTGCGCAGCTTCTCTGCGCCCAATGCCTTCATGAATATGTCACCTACCTGATCCTTTGTGCTGACATAAACTAGATCAATAAGACCTAGTAAAACCCTCTCCCGCACATAGTGATAATGCACCTCAATGTGCTTTGTTCTAGCATGATAGGCTGGGTTATTTGCCAAGTGTATGCTGCTCATGTTGTCACAATAAATGACAACTGGCCCATCTGTAGACTGATGCATATCATAAAGTAGCTTATGCAACCAAGCTACCTCACATGCAGCCATTGCTGCACCCCTGTACTCAAACTCTGTGCTTGACAAGGCAACTGTAGGCTATTTCTTACTGCTCCAAGTGACTACAGCACTCCCAAAAGAGAACACATATCCATTGGTAAATCGTCTATCAGAAATACTACCAGCCCAATCAGCATCAGTGTATCCATGCAGCTGTATCTAAATCCCAGTCTCATAAAATAGTCCATACTGCAATGTGGACTTCACATACCTGAGTATGCGTCTAGCCGTATCCAAATTCGGTTTCTTTGGAGCCTGCATAAACTGACTTACCAGTCCAACAACATAGCTCAAATCTAGCCTGGTAATAGTCATATAAATCAAGCTTCCTACTATGCATCTGTACACAGTAGGGTCTTCCAGAAGCTCACCTGCATCTGCGCTCAGCTTACATTCTGCTCCAAAGGAATTGAAATAGGCTTACAGCCTATCATCCTATATTCGGACAGCATGTCCAATCCATACTGCCTCTGCAAAAGCTATATCCCACTTGGTGATCTAATCACCTCAATGCCCAAGAAATAATGCAGCTCTCCCAAATCCTTCATCTCAAACTTCTGCTTCAATAGCATTTTCACATGAAGGATATCTTCATCACTGTCACCTGTCATAATCAAATCATCAACATAAATGACAAGCAGCATAATATCTTTCTCTGTTTTTCTCACATAAAGTGAGAAATTTACCTTGGAAATCTGAAAGCCAATAGTGACAAGATACTGTCCTATCTTGTCAGACCATGCTCTAGATGCTTGCTTCAAGCCATACAATGCTTTTTTTAACCTGCAAACAAACTCAGGATGAACAGCATGCACATAACCTGGTGGCTGCTCCATATAGACCTCTTCTTGCAAATCACCATGCAAGAATGCATTCTTTACATTCATCTGATGTAAAGACCATCCCTTTGATGCAGCTATAGCAATGACTGCTCTTACAGTTGCCATCCTTGCAACTGGACTAAATGTTTCTTCATAGTCAATGCCATATGTTTGTGCATACCCCTTGACTACTAATCTTGCCTTGTATCTATTTACAGAACCATTTGCATTGTGCTTCACCTTATAAACCCACTTACAGCCAATTGCATTCTTACCTTTAGGCAAATGTACCAATTCCCATGTAGCATTTGCTTCCAAGGCATCCATTTCTTCATCCATGGCTTTCTCCCATTTTTCTTTTCCCATGGCTTCCTCAAAAGAAGTGGGTTCTGGTTCCTGTATCACTTTAACCATATATACATAGTGAATGGCTGTAAATCCATCATATTTCAGTCTATCCACAGGATATCTAGCTCTGGTAGACCTGCGCAAAGTAGGTTCACTCCCAGGTACTCTCAAAACATCCCTGGTCTTCCTTACTCCAGGTGTAACAATAGAAGGAATACCCAACTCATCATCAATGCTCTGTTCTGAGCCACTGGATTCACCATCCACATAAGAGTGACCTGCATTCACATCAAACATGGGCTGATTAACCTTCTCTTTTCCTTTTCGTGATACCTGCATACCACTATTTGCATTGCTTTGAGAAGATTCTCCTGATCTCAATTTGCCTGTCCATGGCGAAGAATGTGAACTACTGCTAGAGGACGCTCCAAGTCCACTAATATTTTGTGACTGCTGCTGTGAATTCTGTGCAGCATTACCATTTTGTGCATCTACATCATCAATCACATTTACTAGTTTATACCAACTACTCATCTCATCAAAAACAACATCTCTGCTCACTGTAAACTTACGAGTAGAAGGGTTATAACATCTATACCCTTTTTGCTGCACAGAGTAACCAATAAAGATGCACTTCTCAGCTTTTGGATCCAACTTAGATCTCAGCTCATCTGGCACATGTACATAGGCAATGCAACCAAAAATTTTCAAATGAGAAATATCTGGTTTCCTACCAGTATACCTCTCCTCTAGAGTCATCCCATGTATTGCTGTAGTGGAAGTCCTGTTCATTGTGTAGACTGCTGTAGCAACTGCTTCAGCCCGATAAAAATCTGGCAAGTCTTTTTCATTGAGCATGGCACGAGATACCTCTCCAATATGCCTGTTTTTCCTTTCTGCAATTCCATTTTGTTGTGGAGTATGACTGCATGAATATTGCTGCTTTATGCCATGCTCCTGCAGGAACCTTGCAAACTCATTTGAGAGGTACTCTCCCCCTCCATCTGACCTTAGGCATTTTATCTGCATGCCTGTTTCTTTTTCAACCATAGCTTTAAGAGTTTTGAAGTGCCCAAAAACTTCACTTTTCTTTTTCATAAAATACACCCAAACTTTTCTGCTATAGTCATCAATAAAAGTGACAAAATAATGACAGCCTCCAAGAGATGCAGCTTTAGTAGTCCACACATCAGAGTGGATTAATTCCAATGGCTTCTCACTCTCTTGAACATGTCTAGGAAATGGTTTCCTTGCCTGTTTTCCAAACTGACAGGCTTCGCATACCTTATGCATTTTTGCAACCTTGAATTTAGGCAAACCTGCAACAATATTTTGGGCCTGCATTGATTTAAGTCGCTGTACATTAACATGACCAATGCGTTTATGCCAGATATCAATATCTGCAACTACTCCGGTCCCATGTGCAAACATTGCTGCACTCAATTCAGACATGTCTGCATCCAACGTAAACATTCTGCCCTTATTCTTTCCTTTTGCTATCAAGCGACCTTTATTTTTCATATCCTCAACAAAGCATCCATGAGGATTAAATCTGACCTGCAAGCCCTGCTCAACCATTTGACCAACAGAAACCAGATTCTTGGTGATATTGGGGACATGAAATACATCGGACAGGTATTTCTTTTTCCCATCCTGCATAGACAAATGAATTTTTCCAATCTGCACAATAGGATGTGCAGTATCATCACCAGTCTCCACAAATCCTGGTTTTTCCATTTTTCTTGTATCCTCCATCCATTCTGCATGACCTGTCATGTGGTTTGACGCACCTGAGTCAACATACCATACATCATTGCTTTCTTCTACACTTGTTACAGAATTGTTCATGTGCTGCACCATAAACAAATGCTCATTTCTGTCATCACCCTGTCTACTAGAAGATGCATAATTCCCTTGTTGCAGTTTTCCATTCATGATATCATTCTGCTTTTTATAGCAGTCTTTAGCCATATGACCCATTTTACCACAGTAGTAGCATTCAACATTATTGTTTGCATTTTGGCCTCTTTGCCATCCACCACGACCTCTTTGGCTCCCCCTGCCTTTAGAGTTACCACGTCCTCCTCCATAGGACTGGTTTTCTTGAGTTTGCTGCATATTCTGATTTCTACCATGGTCTCCAAATCGGCCCCCTCTACCTCTGCCTCTACCTCTTCCAGCATTTGAGTAGAAGACAGCTTCTTTTGAAGTTCCTCCTGAAGAAGATGCACCACCATTTCTCTGCTCCTCAGAAATTAGAAGAGCAATCAACTCCTCAAACTCAGGAAATCTTTCACAGACGGAAATGGATGTTCGGAACTGTGCATAATCTTTTCCTAGACCATTTAAGGTCACAGAAACTAAATCATCATCTTCCACTGGCGACCCAATAGAAGCAAGTGCATATGCAATCTTCTTCACCTTTATGTGGTAGTCATTGATGCTCATATTTTCTCTTTGCACATTATGCAACTCTTGCTTGAGCTGCATTTTCCTAGCTTGCGTATTTGTGCTATACATTTTTGACAAAGTATCCCATGCCTCCTTTGGCGTACTTGCATCCTGAATATGCACAATCATAGAGTCTGAAATACTGATAGACAGCCAGTACATAACTTTCCTAGCTCTCTCATGCCATGCTTTGAATGCCTGCATTTGCTGTTGATTGGGAACATCAGTAAGAACTGATTCTTCTTTATTTTCTGCAACAAATTCCCAATATCCTTTTTCCATAAGGAAATTCGTCATTCTAAACTTCCATGCTTGGAAGTTGTTCTTGTCAAGCTTTTTAGTTACAATCTGTGAAAGAGAATCAGACGCCATTACAGAATACTGCAAAAAATTCTGTCACTGCAAAAAACACAGCTTCACCCTCACAAGGGCAAATCTGCAAAATTGGCGAAAGTGGTATTTGACCACACAGTCACTTCCTAGTGACGATTTTGCATAAACAGGAACCAAGGATGATTCTGTAACTCCCAATGTCTCTGCACACAAGCATAAGATGCAATTTCTGTGGTAACTTTTCACCGACCTGTAGAACAGTGGTCACACAGCATAAAACAGGGTCTTTTCCTGAGTGCGTGCAGAAAACTTCCGCCTCCAAAACAGGCCTCGAAATGGCCTCAAATAAAAAAAACAGGGTTGCCAAGGGCTAAAGCCCTTGCCCGCAGCATATACTGCCCTCTTGCTTCACCACGAAGGGCGTCTCAACCTGAGACAATGCACTCTTGCAATTTTTGGCTGTACTGCCTACAGAGATCTGCTCCCAAAAATAGAAAATGAAAGCAATACTGCTCCTCTTACCAGAACACCGCGAGCTTGGCTTGCTTTCTTGAGCTCCTTACCACGAACAAGGCTTTGATACCATGTCAAGATTGTGGGAGAGAAGGAAGGAGTCTCACTTGTAGCTTTCTTGCTTGCATAATGGGGGAATACACACAGAGGTGGAGGCTGAAAATAGTTTTTCTCTTCTTAGTTGTGTAAGCCAGAAAGAAGTCTCATACAAAGAAATAGAATAACCCTATATATGGGTCTCAAACCAACCTCAACTAACTAAGGTGGCATACTAACTGAGCCACGGACTAGAGTAGATAAGGATAGCTGTCATATAGCTATTATTCATGGTCGGTGTACCAACCACATCTGCAACTAACACGTCGGTGACATAAATGCACAACGGTCACCCTGGCATATCACGAGTGGAGCTCGATATCTCAACATGGTGCAGCCAAAGCAAGGCCAAATGCAGAGAGAGAACGAGTAGTAGAGGCTGACTTATTGTTGAGTGAATTCGTAGCCAAGCGGCTCATGGACAATATGTCCACTGAGCAGAGCATAATAGCCTTAGCCACTGCATTACTCTCGAGATTAGGAGTCACGCAAGGGGCAAATGGGCAATCTAGAATCCCTATTGTAGCAAAGCAGCTAGACAAGTATAAACCTAGCAATGACCCATATAGCTTTGTGGAGCAATTTGAACAAGTTTGCGAAGCAAACGGTCTCACGGACCTTGCACAACGCTCTCAAGTTTTTGGTCTGTGCTTAGGTGATAAGGGGAGAATTTGGTACACTAGTCTAGATGCAGCTGAGCACATGAACTTTGCCCGTCTTAAGGACCTCTTTATCAAGAGATTCTCTGAGGTAGGGTACTCTAACAATCTCATCGTCCGGTTGATGAATGTCAGATAGAGGGAAAAGGAAGACGTAAGGGACTATGTCACTCATGTGCGTAGTCTCTTCAAGAGGATCCCTGCAAATGAGCGACCAAATGAGAAGGCTGTGTCTATCGTATTTATAAATGGAATTCAAAGTGAGGAGTTCTACAAGCTTTGGCTAGTAACTCCACTCTACACCGAGATGTGTTAGCTAGAGTCTTTGAAGAGGCAATAAGGGTGGACGATCAGCTTAGGGAGCGAAGCACGAGGAAGACTAGTCGGGACAGTACAAGTCAAAGAGCTCCAGAGTGATCAACAGTTTCAGGAGAGAGAGAGAGAGAGAACTCTAGCATACAAGATAAGGGAAAGAGTGTCGACCAAGGCAGGGAGCTGGCTGAGGTAAGAATGGAGCTTGTACGATTGCAAGACCAAATGAGGAAACCTGTGCAGTCACATGTGCAGTGTATACACTGTGGCTTTAACCACCTCCCAGCCTAGTGCCAAGATCCTAGATCTAAGCCATGCTTGAATTGCGGTAGGTTCGGTCATGATGCATTACATTGCAAACTGCCAAGGAGATTCCCATATGCACAGCAATACAACCCTCCATACTTAGGCAATAGGCCACCTAACCTCTTTGGTAGGGGAGTCCAATTGGCGCTTCCAGCACCAAATGACACATTTCTAGGCTAGAGATGAACCCAACAGACATACCTAGACCACCAGAGCCCTATGTAACCCATCTATTGAGTGACGCTCTTGTTCACTATGTGGAAGAACCTAGTGAAGAGGAGACCTACGTGAACCCATACATATCCCATGATGAAGAAGGCAATCCAATCTTGATGGACTACCGACCGATACTGGTGATTGCGCTAGGTAGAGGCTTTGGAGGACCAAGCCAAGATCCAATCTCATGCTGGACTTACGGTCATCCATGCCATATTTCATCACGCTGCTCGAAAAGGAAACATGCAAACAAGGACAAAGCTGACCTTCGATGCACCGAGTGTGGAATCACACACCTATTTCCTGACTGTCTTAGACGGAAGCCATCAACTAGTTCTGCCAACGTGCCCTCAGTACCGTTGGGGCTGTTTAGTGTGGAGACCTTTGACAGTGAGGATACACCCATCCCACTACATGTCATGACGCGAGCACAGACAAAACAGACAGGCATTTCATTGCCTGGGCCAAGTAACCTGGATGCAGCCTCGTTAGGAAAGAAAAACTGGAGGAGAAGGATAAAGAGAACAGACGCAAAGATTACCCTTAAGACTGAGGAAGCTACAACGCTAATGACAGGAAAGAGGGTCACTGATGCAGAGGCAGAGACCTCAGCTCCTAAGACAACAGAACTAGGGAGTGCCAAGGTAGGGGAATACCCCCACCCCAAACGACAACTCGAGGCTATAGCCAAAGTCAAGGAGTGGGTCAAGGATGCCTAGGAACACCTTAAGGACGTAGAGCCCATACTGGAAGACCAAATTGAAGACCTCTCTAGTATGAGTACACCCATTTCACCGTCGCGACCTCAATCGGGAAATGCATCCACACCATATGAGATGCCACAGAGGCAAGACTAGGAAGAAGCATGTCAACAAGCTAACCAAGATATATGGCCAAAGAGTGCTGACCAAGGAGGAAGGCAACCACCTAGCAACCTTCTCACCACTTTAGTAACCACACCAGTAACCTTGAGCCTAGGAGATCTGCTTCGACAGCACCCTTCCTTATGGCAAGAATTAAAGCACTGGGTGGAGGAAAAAGAGGAGCACACTGCCGCTGACTTGCAAGAGCAGGACACAGTCACACAGATTCCAAGCCTAACGCTACACTCAGTTCCAAGGTCACTGCACGTTAATGCTTTCTGGGAAGGCACTGAGATGCATGCAGTCTTATCCATCTTAGCCTTGGGAGATGTAATACAAAAAGGAATCGTAGACACAGGCGCCGGTGTCAGTGTCTTGAGCCACGCAGTTGTACATGCCTAGGGAAACCCACCCATGGAAATGGCTAGGTTCAATGTCACATTGGCCAAGGGAATGAAGGTCAGACCATTTAGGGTCCTAAAGAGCTAGCAAGTGAAGGTCACACGGGTGTAGTTTTCTGTGAACTTCATTGTCATGAAGGGACTGGACTATGACATACTGCTAGGCTGACCCTGGATGAGGAACGCTCGAGTTATTGAAGATTGGGGTAACAATCTCATCTTCTTGGGGAATAGAGCAGAAGTGGTAAGGGTTGAGATGGATACCTGGAAGACTACCCCAGCCAACCTTGATGCTATCTCAACCATGCTAAAAGGTGATGCACAGGCAAGCAAACCCTATGGGTCATTGACCAAGGACATTCCTTGCCCTAAGAACGAGCGGGATTGGATGCATGTCTTGGGAACCATTGACCTACCATTCTCAGATGAGGAAGAGCTATATAGGCAAGCTGCTAAATCCCCAAGCATGCTAGCAAGGGAGCCCATTGTGCCACTTTGCATGATGGCAGGAAGCTCACGTAACCCAAGGAAACCGGTCTCGTTCCATATCCCCACCAACAAGCCCGAGCTTCAGGAAATCATAGAGTACCTGACCGATAAACTGAAGGGCAACATGGCTGCCAATCTAAAACCTCTAAGTGATCTTTTGGCTAAGACTAAGTGGAAATGGACCAAAATTCACGATCTAAACATATTATACAATTGGGCTTTAGTCACTGACGAAAAGGAGATTGGAGAGGAAAGCTTGGGGGATGACGAGTAGTCAAAGGGGCAAGACTCTGATGATGAGGAGTATGAGGACTGCCGCCCTATAGGAGACGAGAGTGAAGAAGAGTTAGACATGATAGAATATGAAACTTAAGGGAGAACGATCGAATAGATCAAGGCAGACTCTAGGCCTAGAAGGGAAAGAGCAGGCTGGAATGAAAGAGGAGTCATGCGGATGGAGTGTGATAGATCCTGGTTGGAGCACATAGGAGCCATGGATTACGAGCAGGCAGGAGTGGCACAACCATTGGTAGTTTCAATGCTTAAAACGGATACACCTACTAAATTATGACCCCCTGGTGAAACTCCTTCCTCAAGCGACGGATGTGAGTTTAACTCGGAGTCAGAAGTCAGTACAGAGAGTGATCCCAAAATACCCCAACTCTCTAAGGTTAGATGCACCAAAGGGGACTTGCCAGTCCACCTAAGGCGCAAACGGCTAAAGGAGAATGCTAAGAAGCAAACTAAGGACTCAGAGGCAGAGAGGCAAAAGAAGCTGCAGGATCTCCCCAAACGCTTCACAAAGTTTAAGAAGGGTGATAGAGTGGTGATTTTTCTAGGAGCAAAGATACAAGGGTAAACCAGTGAGCCAATTGAGGGACCCGCTGTAAACGCCCCGAACAACGTAGTATGCTTAACAATTATGATATTTGCTTGTTTTCGAGATTTAATATAAAAGAGAATGAACATTTAAAGCTGAAAATGAAAATTACTCACAAAATTACAGCCATAAAAATGTAAAAGTAATGGAGACAAGATTGAGGGTTGAAGATGGGCAACCCCCCCCCCCCCCCCCCCCCCCCCCCCCGAAGGAATGTATTTCTGCTCAACCCAAGTCCCTTAGGGAAGAGCTCAGTTACAATCAACCTGAGAGTGAGAAGAAGTAATTCTCACTCTCACAAGATCATGCAAAGATGTACAAACACACATGCATTATCTATTATGCAATGATAAGAACTGATTTCTTTACAGTATGAGAGAAGAAAAAGGGGAATTCAGCCTTTCTCCATCGTTGATCAGCAGTACAGGGATAGAGCTTGCTTCTTGTAGCTAAAATGGAAGAAAGAGCTCAAGAAGGAGGTGCTGTAATGAATTTACAGGCTTGCTGTCTTGTAAAACAGCAGTGATAGAAGAGGGAATATGGAGGAATTTGATAATGGAGAAGTGGGGAATGATGATGGGGATGGATGGGGCCAGTTTCTGGCTATCTGTGGGTGCTGTACATGAGTTTACAGCAAAGAAAATGATGCTCAATGAAGAAAAACAAGCTCTTATTTATAGGAGAGGGGAGAGCTAGTACAAAAGGGGAAAGTGGAGTAGCACAAGACAAGTGTCCAGCCACATGTCATGAGATGTGACAAGTGGTGGGACACTTGGAAACTTGTGTGACAAGTGTCTTGACACTTGTCTCTTCTTTATGGCCTTCCTTTTTGGGTTGAATACTGTCAAGAATAGAAACAACCAAATTTAGTAAGCACAGTCAGAGTACATAACTTACTATTTTTAGAATGACATCCCTATTTTTTAGGACTAGCATTTTTAGGCTAATTCGAGGCTCCTAAAATTTAGGGACCTCCTAAAATTTAGGGATCTCCTAGAATTTAGGGACCCCCCCAATATGGGTATCATATGAAAGCTTTTTCCGTGTACATCGCAAAAATGGTATCCGAATCTTCATGTGACTTTCCTATGCAAAGAAATGTGCATTTCAAGCTTTCAGCCCACACATGCACATTATACAAGCATTTCATGATCATGCCATCTTGTTGATTGTAACTGTCTGTTCTGGTGGATCTAGCCCACACTTCAAGGCATCAATCCTTTCTGTGTGCGAGTCTAACCCTGATATGCGTGAGTTCTAGTCACAGGCGCCCAATCGGGTCATATAGGTGGAAGTGTGAACTATCTTTTCTCTAACCCACCGTGTGGGTCCACCATAACCTGTGACCACTCATCAGTGGCCAGCTCCAATGCACTTTTCTTTATATCTAATTAGTGCAAAGGAAATAAATTTAATAAATCATTATATAGATAAATTAATGAAAAAGGATACAAATTCTGTTTCTATAGAGTTGTGACACCCGCCAAGGTCAAGGAAGTCAACTTGGCAGGGGAAGGCGAGAAGCCTCGACTTGTATTCATTGCTGACGACTTGACCAAGGATGAGGAGGCTAAACTTGTTGCTCTCCTAGGAGAGTATGTCGACGTGTTTGCATGGTCCTTGGAGGAACTTAAAGGAGTCGATCCTAGGTTTGTGACCCATAATATTTCAATGGTTCCAGATGCGGTGCCAACAAAGCAACAACCTTACCCTATGAATCCCAAACACGCCTATGCAGTGAAGGAGGAAATAGATAAGCTCATGAAGGCAGGATTTATATATGAGATGGAGCACACAGATTGGGTATCACCTATAGTGATCGTTATGAAAAATAATGGTAAAATTCGAGTGTGCATGAATTACAAGAAAGTTAATGCCGCTATGAAGAGAGACAACTACCCCTTATTGTATACCGAGCATATACTAGAGAGGGTAGCAAGCAAAGAAGCCTATAGCTTCATGGATGGCTTCTCTGGCTATAATCAAGTGCAAGTGCACCCTAACGACAGGCACAAGACTGCCTTCGCCACGGAGTGGGGTGTATTTGCCTACATCATTATGTCCTTTGGGCTAATGAATGCACCTGCGACCTTTCAACGATTAATGTGCACCATCTTCAAGGATATGCTTAGATGCAAGAGAGGTGTCCGTAGATGACTTATGCGTACACTCTAGTTGGGCCGAACACTTAGAAAAGTTGAGAGCTGTCTTTGAACGGTATCGGTTATACAACCTCTCGTTGAACCCCTTAAAGTGCCAATTTTGGGTGAAGCATGGATGTATCCTAGGGCACGTAGTGTCAAGGAACGACATTGCCACTGACTTCTCAAAAGTCAGGGTCATTGTCGACCTACCACCACCCATCAACTATAAGGGCGTTCAGTGTTTCTTAGGCCATACGGGATACTATCGACGCTTTGTACTGAATTACGCACTGATTGCTAGACCATTATACAAGCTGTTGATCGTATTCGAGTGGACTAAGGAATGCCAATGTGCATATGAAGAGTTGAAGAAGGTTCTCACCACTGCACCAATCTTACGAGCCCCAGACTAGAGCATAACATTTCATATGCACATAGATGCCTCTAAGTTTGCTATTGAAGCTGTTTTATGCCAGCCTGGTGAGCATAACCTAGATTACCCCATGAGTTTTGCCAGCAGGCAACTCACTGAAACGGAGATGAACTATTCCACTACAGAAAGGGAAGGGTTAGCCATGATGTTTGCTGTAAAGAAATTTAGGCATTATCTGTTGGCCACCCCCTTCATCTTTTTTGTTGACCATCAAGCCTTGCTTCATCTCGTGAACAAGCCGTGCCCTACAGGTTGCATAGCTAGATGGTTACTTCTCTTGTTGGAATTCGATTTCTCTGTGGTTATACGTAAGGGAAAGCAACACTACATGGCTGATCACATGTCCCGCATACCCACAGGAGAAGCTACTGGACAAGGCATACTTGACGACCTACCAGACGCTCATCTCTTTGGCCTGTCTAGCGAAAGAGACTTATTTAGAGCCGATCTAATGCCATATTGGGCTGATGATGTAGTTCAAGTGCTAGAGAACGGTCTATCTGAGAGACCTTTTGAGAAAGCCAGGCTAAGGAGACTTATCTTAAAGATCCAGCCATACCAACTGATCGCTGGTCAACTCTATAGGCTAGGACAAGACAGTTTGTTGTGTAGATGTGTGTGTGAGCACGAGATGCATGGTGTATTGAGAGAAGTGCATGGTGGAATAGCTGAAGGACACTTTAGTGGGAATACAACAACCCGTAAGGTGCTACAATCCCAACTATGGCAGCCCACCCTATTCTGTGATGCTGCTAAATTTGTAAAACACTGCGATGAGTGCCAGAGGACTAAGGTGCCTGTGAGCAAGGATAAGATGGAGTTGGCCTCCATAATAGCATGCCAGTCCTTCAAAAATGGGGCATTGACTTCATTTGACCTATCAGTCCTGTGGCACAGTACTCCCAGGCACGCTACATCATTGTGGCAACTGATTACCTGACGAAGTGGGTAGAGGAAAGAGCCACTAGGAATAAGGACGCTAGAACAACTGCGAAGTTCTTGTGGGAGCAGGTCCTTTCATGTTTTGGTTGTCCAATTGAACTAGTAAGTGATCAGGGCATGCACTTCATTAATGAAGTGATATCCCACTTGCTCTTGACTTTCCTAATTATTCATAGAAGATCCTCGCCCTACTATCCTCGAGCAAATGGCCAAGCAGAATCCACGAATAAAATCCTAGTCAATGTGCTTACGAAGGTGGTATCCACATCATGAAGTGATTGGGAAAACAAATCAATGGCGGCCTTGTGGGCCTATCGTACAGCTTATAAGACGGTTGTAGGACAGATACCCTTTAGGTTGACTTATGGAATAGAGGCCATTCTACCCTTAGAGTTCTTTGTCCCTAGCTTAAGGATAGTAGCCTAGGAGCATTGGGAGGGAAGAGAGGCTTGGACCAACTGCTTAGTGGAGTTAGAGCGTCTCACGGAGACTCGACTCTTAGCCACCCATGCTCTGATTTGTGAGCAGGCACGAAGAAAGATGTGGTTTGACAAGCATGTCAAACAACACAACTTTGATCAGGGGGACCTCATTCTACTATACTCTATGAAGGGCCACAAACAAAAAATGAAATTTCGAGGACTAGGACCTTTCTGAGTACATACAATTAGTAGAACAGGCAATGTTGAATTGGAGACGCTCGAAGGTGAAGGAATAGGCTTTTTCAATGGCAGTCGCATGAAAAAGTACTATCCTCCTTCCCATCCGTTGCACGAGCCACCTATGCTTGAAGCCCCTGTCAATATATGTGTGGCCACTATTACTGAACTGACAGATCAAGATGAAGAAGAAGTGGCACCCGCCTACCTACGAATCACGGTCACTACAGAACGGACGTATTCTTTTGATGCCTTGATCGACGAAGGTGCTGACTATAATATCTTGATGCATGACCATTGGACACACATTGGTCAACCTAAATTACAGCCCACAAACGCTAAACTCAGCCCATTTGGGGGCAACACTTACTCACTCTTAGAAAAATGCAAAGTGGTTGTCTCTATCGAGTCTCAAAGTATACCAGTCTTCTTTTATGTGTTGCCAAACACTAAAGGCACTGGTAATAAGCCATTACTAGGTCGCACTTTTAAAAAGCAGACGAACTGCAATGTGGACTATAACCTAGATTGCATCCATCTTGCTATGGGCAATGTGTGCATAGTGACTACTTTCAGCAAGGGTTATCTTGAATCTTCTACAATTGCAAAGCCACCGATAGAGACCCCTACGACCACGCCTATGACCAAGCCCAGGGAGAAGGGCAGTGATATCTCACCCCACGCTCAAACTGCTAGAACCAAGCCCACCAAGGCCATTCACAAGGCCAAGGAGTCCATGCTCATATGGGTGCCAAAACGACAAGGGCCACCTCCTTGTAAACCGTAGAAATGTGCTTCTAAATGCAAAAACTATCAGTCACAGCCTAAGAGGTAGCTCAGATGCTATCGATGTAGGCGCATGACCATGCCGCGATGGATTCCCAAAGATCTCTTGCGAGCACAAGGATACTATGAGGGAGACCCCTGGATATGGGTGCTTAAGAGTGGACATTCAAGAGGCTCAACTCTAAGCAACCTCACTCCAGCTAGAGAGGCTTACACATACGGAGCCCAAGCTGCAAAGCAAGCTGGACCAGCACCGACGGTTGTGATTAATGAATCCCAACTCATTTATCGTCCAAAGCTAGATGCCTCAGAATTATCCAAGTCAGAGGAGTTGAGCACCCCCATGCCGGCTCAGATAGAATGCAGCACACCTCCTATGCCACTGGAGCCCCCTGTAGCATCTCAAAGTGCTTTTGAGTGCAAAGTCCCATCTGTGACGCCATCAATGGAGTCACCATTGTCCAGCCCAATTGCACCATCACCACCAGTAGGTCTTAGGCCTTCATATGAAAGACGATCTTTCCTTTTAGTGGCCAAGGATCTTGCTGAGACCTTGGGAGATGACGTAGTGACATGCATCAAGGTGTTAGATAACACCTTCACCACATTCGCTAGGAGCTATGAGAGGCTTGACCTAGGACTTCTCGATGAACCCCTTGCTTTTGATATTCGTGCGTTGCCATGCACTTGGGAAGACTACGAATTTATGACCATTAAATTTCCCAAAATTTCCGCAAAATTAATTGCTAATGGAGAAATCTCAAAGGAGCAAGCCATTCTCAAAAGACTAATTACCTCGTACCGCAAGCCTACTCGCTCTGCACCTGAATAAGAACTAGAGGAGCTCACGCAGCTTGCCAACTCTGATTCTTTGTTCTTACAATTGTGGTATGCCTTGTGACTCCAATGGGAGAAAAAAGACTGCTTCATCATGACCAATGCCGAGCAAAGAAGGGTAATCAAAACAATTGAACATGACCCTACTTATGTGGCACCTCTTTCATTTAGGGTTTTGGCCATTACACGCAACATACACTTAGATGACCATGTGTTAGCCCAGCCTTGCATTGACCAATTCCTTACGGAAGAGGAACTGCACGTTGCTAGCTGCCTCAACTCCAGGGACATCTTTCATGATATCTTGACCTATATCACCCAAGCCTCCATATGCTTATGTGAACTTGATCGTCATGCCCAGGTTGAATATAACCCTAACCTCTATACTTGGCTGTTGGCCACGTAACTCGCCCCACAAAGTCCATGTGAGTCCTCCTTCTTCCCTTACTAATCCTAGGAAGGATTCCTTTAAAACTTAAGGAGGGGGGGGGGGAGCAAAGTGAGAGCCAAGTGATGGATGAAAATGATCAACTGAATTTTTAAATAGGAAAGAATGTAAGGAGGAAATAGATGTTGCTTTTGAATTATTTCCAAGTTTCATACCTCTGAAGCAGCACGGCAAATTGTCACACGCATTCTTTCTTGGGTTTTTGTTAGTGATGAGTCAATTCATAATGCTAATATTGGCATGGTGTAATGACAGGCACCTACCATGGTAGGACAAGAAAAGGGGGGGTAAACTTCCATTCACTGAAGAGGAGCTGACAAAGTATGGGATCAGTGTTGAGACACATGGATTTAGCTAGTTCATGTTCAAACATACCTTGAATTTAGATGATGCCATCTTGGAAGAGTTGGCAGTGAAGGAGTTGGTGGATAAATGCAACCTTCGAAAGTATGTGGAAAAGGTCGGACAGGCTGTAGATTACAGTATGCGTGCTAACTTTTTAAGGAGCTTTGATGAAGGTAGGAGCTGTGGCACGGTCACAGTAAGGACTGGTGGCTAGGAAAGAAGGGTGCAAGTGCCCCTTAATGCAGCTATCATCAACAAAGCCCTGGGGCTTGTGTCCAAGAAGAGGCACCCAAGAAGAGATGTATATACCATGATGGGAGTCAAAAAAGATGACGTGCACACAGTGGATGGAATATGTTTGGCTGATATTCCAGACTCTGCAACAAAGATGCAAGCTAAAATGGTCCACGCCCTTTTCTCAGGATAGAGATACAACGCTTTAATGAACAAAATCGGGGTGCCATTACTAGAGAGCATCGTTGTAGGAGTTATAGAGGAGGTGGATTGGAATGGTTTTGTGCAGAAAACTATCAAGAGTTCAATCACGCTCCTAGCTTTAGCTGCAGTACCAGTTGGTGGGGAGTTTACTGCTTCTACTGCACGATCCGCAAGGAAAAAGCCTGCCTGGAAAGCCTCCACAAGGGTGGATTGGAACGGTTTTGTGCAAAAAACTATCAAGAGTTCAGCCGCGCTCCTGGCTCCAGCTGCAGCACCAGCTGATGGGGAGTCTAGTGTTTCTACTGCACGATCCACAAGGAAAAAGCCTGCCTCAAAAGCCTCCACAATCAGATATGGCGGTGTCCTGATGGAAATCATCCATAATGCTATCAAGGATGCTGGTGTAGATGAAGAGTAAGCTGCGCATAAAAGCTCACCTCACCGCAAGGAAGAAGGCTCAAGTGAAAGGACAATAAGTGACAAAGGAGAGCCGGAGGTACCACCTACTCAAGCGGCTAAATCACGGGAGCAAAAGAAGAGTGACAAGAGCCAAAAGGAGAAGAAAGAAAGATTGAGCAAAGAAGAGCGAGCTGAGATGAAGAGGGCTCAAAGAGAGTCAAGAAGGGTGGAGGAGGAACGAAGGAAAAAAGAAGAGGAATAACTTGAAAAAATTAGAGAAGAATCAAAGAGAGCAGAAGAAGAGAGGCAAAGAAGGGCAGAGGAGGAAGCCGAAGAACTAAGAATGAAAGAACTTGCTGAGTTGGCAGAGGCCACTCATAGATCTATCGAAGAAACCCATGGGGAAGGAGAGATCGATCCTTTGAGTCCCCGCCATGAAGCTAAAGCAAGTGGTAGTGTGGAAACGGCCCTAGTAGTTGTAGGCAAGGGCAAGTCCCTGCTGCACCTCCTGCCTTCCTCCTTTGTGCCAGTACCAACCGATACCACAACCACAACCACCCTGCAACCCACTCCCTCTCTAGACACGGCCCAGTTGATTAACATGATACAGCTACTTGTCAGTAAAGTGGCTGAAATTGTACTATTAGCTGGAGCAAAATGGCCCACTGCCGTAGATGTCGAGTCTAGGCAAGATCCAAAAAGACAGAAGCTAGAGGCATCAACCACTACAGCCCCTACTCCCATGCCATCTAGTGCCGACTATGACGCTTATGTGGCTGAGCTTCTAGCACAATTGGACAAGGCAAAAGAAGAAAAGAAGATAGCCTTGGTGGAGTTAGAGAAAGAAAAGGAAACTTCGGCAGCCTTAAGGCTAGAAGTTTCAAAGCAAGGAGTCGATCGAAGAAGAGAAGTGAAAACTCTAGAAGATCAGTTGGAAGCAAAGACCAAGGAAGCCCAGGACTATGAGAGCCGCTTAAGACAAAGGCTGGAAGATGAAGAGCAAAACCTAGTGGCAGAACAACGAAGCTTGAAGTTACTAGTGTAGCAGTATGCTGACTTGCAACAGAGAACTGCCAAACTAGAAAGGTACAGATAGATAGAAGCTCAGGAGGGTGAGCCAACTGAGCAACAAGAAGATGTCATAGCTTTCTGGCTATGGTATGAACTTGAAGAATAAGATAGATTGGAGAGGGAAATAGAGTTCCTAGAACAGGAAAGGCCGGGAGTTCCCGCAGGAGAAGCATAAAGGCTGCAGAATGAGGCACAACGACTGCAAGATGCATTGAAGATTACCAAGGGAGACATAGAGACCCTCATGGCCATGGCCTTCACCCAAAGAAGGTTGCACTTCACAGAGATCCAAAGTCACGAGTAGCTTGTGCAAGAAAAGTCAGAGCTATATACTGAGGCAAAAAAAAGATTCAGCATTGCAAATCAGGCAAAAAAATTTGCTGAAGAACAACTGGCATGAAAATCTAGGAAAAGGAACCAACTTTGGTTCTTAATGAATGAGCAACAGCAGGTTGTGACAACCTTGGCAAGTGAGCTAGAGGAGGGAAGAAAGAAGATGGATGAGAGAGCTAGTGAGTGGGAAAGAATTTTTTTTGAAAGAGTTAGGGATTTAACAGAACGCTTGGTGGTGGCTGAGTGCGAGAGAGTGCTTGCAAAGTCCAAGGTAGAAGTTGTTGATGTATGTGCCAACACACAAAGGCAAGCCTTCCTTAGCATAGTACTACATGTCACCCAAGCGGAGGGCAATGATTCAGTGGAGAAGGTAAGAAGGAAGCTAGAACTGACCACCCGAGCACTAAAGTATAGCCTTCAAGAACGGGAGTTTCCAACAGGCATAGGAATCACAAAAGAGTAGCAATTTCACTACCTACGCCGTGCCGGCCTCTCTACTGTTGAGCTCAAGGAACTTGGGTTTGAAGAGCATGAGCAGCCACCACCACCACCAGAAGCGGTTCCATTAGTTGTCGAGCAGAATGTCGAAGAGGGTTTAGACTTTGAGCAGGATGCTGAAGAAGAGAAACAAAGAATGCCTAGTCTGCCTCTACCAGATCTCCCGCCTGAAGAGCCCAAAGATGCCCATATGCCCGAGCGCATTGTGGCAGCTAGAAGAAGAAGACAAGAACTAGTAGAGGAAGCTCAACGTAGAGCACGATCACTGCCAAGAGAATTCCCTAAAGAGCGTGTGCCACTACAGGGGGATCCCCATCGATAAATTGGCCTCAGGAAATTGGTCACATAGCGTCAATGGGAGTTCTAGACGAGGCCGTTTGAACTTTCATTTGCTTATCCACTCTCTCTGGACCATGCTTTGCCTCTAGGTATTCTGGCCAAGATCAAGGATCTGGCTAATGATCTTGCAAATAGGTGGATAGAGAAAAGAAGCCTCATAATAACCAGATGGAGGCAAGAGCCTGAAGACTACTGGCAAGACAAGGTAAACAGGGTTCCCAAAACCATCCAAGGCTACAAGGCACAGCCCGATGTGGTGGAGGAGGATCTGGGATACCAATTTTGACACCTGGACCACCTTCTGCAGCTCGCTTCCTGAAGAATGCAACAAGCCCATCTACATGCCCTACCCCCATAGGCATGGAGTTGACTATGATCAAAATATTCATGGGGATTTTGACTTTCCTAAGATATATAATGTTAATGCCCGGAGCTCGGAAGAATGCCTAGTCTTTAGGTTAGAGGATCTCCTCGCATCTATCAACCGCTTTCTCGCAGATTTTTCTTCTTTCCCAGATCCAGTCTTCTTAACTACCTGTAATTAACTTAGGCTTATCCAGTTCCTACTAATGCAGAGACCCACATCCGAGGAAGCCCACCTCCCTCTACTCTTTTTTGACATCAACCTAGGGATAGACAGTAGAGTCATGACTAGATGAGGGAAACCCTGCTTCCCTCCTTTTGCCTAGAAATCTTAGAGGATATGAGTGATACCTGCTTCACGAGGTGCAATCATACTTTCTTGTCATCCACACCTCTGAAGGCCCGGGCCGGTATTAAAGAATATCTACAAAGTCACGCATTCCTATCCTAATGCTTGCGACCGCCTCCTAATCCAGCTGAAGGTGATAGGCATTAGCCAGGACATCTTCCTTGTATGCAATTCTTTAAAAAAAAAAGAGAGAAGAAAAAGAAAAAGAAAAGAAAAGAAAAAGCACGAGGGCTCACTTCACTCACTACACCTAGGGTTTACACCTAGCCCCTCCCCCACTTCACGCTTAGGGCACATTAAGGGCAGGACTCCCAAACATGTCACCCTAAGTTTTGCACTGCACCTCCAACAACATACGAACTGGGTCCTCAAGTGTGGGACATTACCAAGGGCTTACCCAAGGTTAGACCCATCTCCCAGTTCCACTACACATGCACTTACACCACACCGTGAGACAGACACACCCCTTAGGGAGTGCACAACTTTCTCTTGCCGGCTATGATTGTGACTCAGTGAATGGCTACCCAACTAAAGAAGATCATCCACGACATCCGCTAATGACCATGAATTTTTCCCTGAGTTGGACAGGACACCACTACAGTAGCTTTAGAAGCTTTTGCATACTCCGATGGTTGGATGGACCAACATGCTTGATGTAGCCGACCATCTGCCTATTGATGGCTACCATGACTGAACCAAATCAAGCAGAAGAAAAACTCAGTGATGGACCCACCATTGGCATAGATTTTGGAACCTCATATTCTCCAAATGTATGTTCAAACCCCTAGACCTGCGGATTGCTTATTGATTAAGTGCTTTCGGATCAGCACGGGATGCATGACTACATGGTTCTCAACAGCCGGTTGGCAATGAAAATGATTAGAGATGCCCATGCAAAACCTTTATTAGCCGTTGCAGAAGGGGAGCTACAATTGTGTGAGAAATGCCGAGCATCTTCATGAAGTCTAAAGCACACCGGAATCTCTCCCGGTCATCGTTAATCAAACTCCATCACCTCTCATTCACAACAGCACCTTTTGATTGTGGTAATTTACCCACTCGTTCCACTTAGCAATAACCCCAACTACCCCACTACTCCCCACCACAGCGCCATGGGATTGGCACTCAGCTAGGAGGGGGGTAATGTTTACCGCAGCACAGAGGAGCGGGAAAATGGAAAAAGGAGATAACAGAAAGGGAACATGACAAAGGAAGGAAAAGGCGCCCCGGATGGAAGTCAGATTGTGAAAAATTTGAATGACGACCTCTCTAGAAGGCCTCAATGTTGCCTCGAGAAAAGAAAAGAGTAAAAGCGCACCATTAATTGTGAAAGCGCTCCCGAATCCTTGTAAAAGAGTGCTATGCTCACTCCTGTGCAAATTGTATGCACTAGTTGGGAATGGAATAAGTTAGAATGGTGGGAAATAGGAAAAGAGGGCCTAGGCTAATGGCCGGCCATGTTATAAGCGGGGATGACTGCCCAAAAAGTGGGGCATGTATATAAAGTTCAAAAGTGAATGAGAAGATCATTCTTGTGTGTGGCCAAAGCTTCTTCTTCTTCTTCTCTTGTTTCTTGGCTTCTTGCTTGTGCTTGAGTGAGGGATTGAGGGAGTGAGGGAGTGAGTGTGTGAGAGTGAGGGATCTTGGAGAAGAAGCTCCCCATCTTCTCTTCTTCTCTTCGCTTCTCTTTTCTCGCGCAACTATGGAGGATGGAGCTTGACGGAGAGGGCTTGAGGTTGCTTGAGCTTGCCACAAGGATTGTGGAGCTACCAGAGTGCAAGAGAGAGGAGGGAACTTGATCGAGCATCAAGGTAAGCTCACTACACCTGTAAGGTAGGCATTGCGCGTCGGCTATGTGAGAGGTAGCGATGGTGGCCGCTTGGCTTGAAACGCTTGAACAATAAGCAGTCCGTAGGTCTTGGGATGGAGCTCTGTAGCTCCCCTTAATCCTTGGAAAATTGAATGGTCTAATAGCAACTAGACTTCATTTTAAGGTAAATAAACATTTGTCACTACAACTCCACCTTCCTTGTGTAGCTATAGTTGTAAACGGTGGACACTCTTGCACAATACTCTAGAAGAGAGAACCCTAAAGCCAACATCTTAGGGATATAGTCTTCGCTAATTGATGGTTCAATACCATGTTATCAAACCTCACTCTTTATCTAGACTCCTCTATCATGCATAAATTGAAGCTTCGCCTATCACCACATGCAATGGTGCATGAGTGGTCATGTTGCATCACCAAACATAATGGTTAAGGGATTCACTATATTCATACAACCCAATCTCATTTCCTTGCCTTTACAACCAACACGTTGGGAGCCTACATAGGACACATCTACACATGAAACACATCTAGCTTTTCATCCGCCATAGCCACCCTTATAGCAATTTGCATAACTATAGTCATCACTACTTTTGAGAAGAAGACATTATCAACCAAGCACATTAGCAAAGAAAACATTCTTGGCCTAGTAGCTAAGCTCACTCTGTAGAGCACACTAAGATGAAGGTATGCTTGGTCATAGGCAACCTAACATGCAAAATATTAGATGCTTGGCCAACTGGCTAGGCTCAATCCTATACATGAAATGGAAAAAAAAAAAGGAATATGATTTGCCATAGGGCCAATCTCACTATCAAAGAGCATATTCAACCTAACTAGCAAATTTTTTGGATTGGCTAAGCTCAATCAATCAATGGTTGAGCTCACTTTATGAAGCGCATTGGGACAAAAGAGTATATCCCTTGTCCCAATGGCCAAGCTTAATATTGTAAATGAGGAGACAAGATTAATCCTATACATCAGAGGACAAGTAAAAATGAAAAAGGGTGGCCATAGGTCTAAGCTCACTCTCAGAGAGCACATTTGCTAGTGAAAGATTTGGGGGTCAACCTTTAAGGGAGGATATGCTTTGCCACATTGGCAAAGAAGAGATGCTTGGCCTAGCATCTCTTTGTGGACCATGGGGAATTGAACATGCAAAGAGCACATGATTGGCCCAATGGCCAAGGTCAATTCCACACATGGGATGACAACCTTAATCCTATGCATTATATGTCAAGCAAAAAACAAAGATGATATGTTTGATATGTTGGCCTACCACATAGCTCAACTCACTCTCAAAGAGCACATACAATGATTTGTAGGTCAGCCCAACGGCCTAGCTCACCTTTGAGGAGAGAATGTGCTTAACACAATGGTAAGCACATTAGCAAAGATGAGATGATTGGCACTATGGCCAAGCTCACTCTATTGAAAAGAGATCTATATACAAAATTTCAAAATTTTGGATACTCTAATCAAAAGCTGTAGAAGATGGAAACAATGTAGAATGGCCCTTGGCCATAGGCCCTAGTTTCAAATATTTAAATTCAAATTCATGCCAAAGTACACATTCAAAAGTTTAAAATTGAAACTAAGATCATGTTTTGGCATAAATTTGAATTTCCAAATTTGATCCCCCCCTCCTCCTTCTCATCAATTACACCCAAATCAATGTAGGAGCAAGAGCTTGGGATGTCTATAGCTAGGTGTGAGGTTTTATAGCTAGGTGAGAGATAGTGTAGCCAACACTATTGAGGCTCTTGAATCAACAATACTTTCACCAAAGTCCCATCATTGAGTAAAAAGCCTAACAATAGAAAATTAAATTATTTGTTTAGCAATCCCTAAAATGATTTACAAAAAGCTATCTAGTGGAACATCTAAGTGAATAACCATCACATTGATTTCAAGAATATGTTATATGTATTGATACTCATTTGTATCTCAATACAATGTTGGTCATTCAATATGCAAAAAGTTTGAATATCATTTAAGGCAATCCTACTTGATCCTACAATGTCTCATTTATAGTTTGATATTATCCTCTTTTTTCCATCAAATTTCCACTAAATAATACATTTCATTTTACTATGACAAAGAAACCCAATTAATATCTCTAGACGACTCATGGTTACTAAAGTTAGTGCACCCAAAACATTTATTTTTCTTCTCATTCTTCTATTTGTTTTCAAATTGAAAAAGTTGAACACAAGCCCATCATTTGATCTCCATTTGAGTCAATATTTTACTAGATGACTTATGTGTAAAAGCTAGCTTGGCTTGTACCATATATTGTTGCACGTTGCCTTTTTCTTAATTACTCTAGTGACGGCTATGCTTCTAAACAAATGGTATGTGACTACAACTCATGTGGCTATAGTGACATGCACCACTTGTTGTAAATGAGACATCCTACAAGAGAGACCATCCATCTAACTTTTCTTGAGATATAAGAAGAGAGTGTGTATGCTTTGTGTGGTGTGTTCATGTACACACTTGTAGAGAAAGAGGATGGATGCATGAGACATTGCAAGCAACCTTCTAATCAAAAAGTTGGAGGTGCCTCCCATTTGGCTAATGAAAATGTAGTCCATGCTACTTGATAGAGCATTTGGAAAACTCCAATGGAAAGGTTGGGAAAGCTTGAAAAACTAATCACAAACTTCCATGTACCTCCCCATATCTCTCACTCAACCTTAGAAATTCCACTTGCCCATAACTTTGGCAATGCTTGCATGAGTTTCACATGTGTTCTCATAATTATTATAAGGTTTGACATTCAACATATTTGATTGATATCTAAAGTTTAATGTGCAAGTTATTGGATCAATATCAAATAGAATACCTCGTGTGTGTATGAACATGCACATGGATGCACAAACATACATAGAGAGAGAGAGAGAGAGAGAGAGAGAGAGAGAGAGAGAGAGAGAGAGAGAGAGAGAGAGAGAGAGAGAGAGAGAGAGAGAGAGAGAGAGAGAGAGAGAGAGAGAGAGAGAGAGAGAGAGAGAGAGAGAGAGAGAGGACACATTGGTTAGAGGATTGATATAATCTTGAGGATGAGGAGGAAGGTCAAAGGAGGAGGCATCAATGAGCCTTATTGGATGAAAGAGTACTCATAGAAACCGTATTTGCATGATGAAAGATTAGTGCGATTAATGCACAATGTTTAGTTTCACAAGGCTATGTGGAATCAAAGGGAGTTAATACGATTAATCAAGAATTACAAGAGCTAGCATGAACTTTATTAAGGCTAATAAAGAGAAGTGACACTAAATACTTAATTATAATAGTTGGCAATAGAAGTATAGAGTGGAAGATTAGAGACAAAGGTCATCTAGGAAAAGGTGATGTCAAAAAGTCATCTTTGCCAATGATGGTGGTTTCAATAGGGGACATGGCGTGGTTTTCTTGTAGCCCCTCCAAAAAAAGGATGCCCTTGAAGGGGAATAGGTTGGATTGGATAAAAGAGAGGACTATGATAGGTTAGGTCATTGGAATTGATGCTAGTGATGAAGATGTCCATGAATTGGCCCACAATGTCTTCAGTAGAAGAGGAGATGGAGAGCATTGTGTGCCACATTGATTGTGCCTCATAGAAAACAATCTTTTAAAGTTATTAAAAAGCTTTTATTCTTGAAATTTTCACTTGCTTGACAAAATAACAATTTTCGTTAAGATCTAAACATCAATCTAGTGAATGGTTCACATCTAAAAACAACACTGCTAAGGCTCATTCACATCTAAAAACAACACTTTTAAGGCTCCTTTGCCACTAGACAAATCAAGTGAAAAGTAGGGTCATTTTTGAGCCCTTAAAATCATAATGCTAACCTACTATTGGAAATTTTGGTGTAAAACATGAGTTTTGATTAGCTAAAATTGCTATTTCCTTAGAAGAAAAGTATGGCTATCTCATACATCCATATGAAAATATTTTAAAAATGAAATAGAGTACCTCTCAAGTTGAGGACTTTGCCACCAAATCATAATCACATTTAAGAAAGGTATTTGAGGGGAAAAAAAACATTGCTATGGCTTGTGCGGATGTGGAGTCATTCATGAGAATGCATGTCACAATGGTGACGAAGACATTTATCAAGCCTAACTTGACTAGCTGAACAAGAGGGATAAGAAAGACACACATTGATTCATGTATTCTCTACTCTCAAATGCCTGTTGGGGGTAAAGGCACCTCTGCCTAGCTGCTCGTGTATTACTACACTGACAGTACCCGCCACTGCACACTGTAGGTGGCAGACGCCCATCACAATCACTTATTCTTTATTCTTTTAGTGACAGTTTGAATAAAGGAAGGCCCAGCCACACATTGTGGTTGTTGGAGTTCCCATTTCTTATCTCTCTCTTTCTTGCTCTTGCTCTCCCGGCATAGCTCTCGAGTGCAAGCTTCGATCCTTCTCACCTTTCAACTGGTATCAGAGCAGGTCCTTTGCGAGCACTTTCCGGCCTTCCCCGGCATCTACAGGAGGTATGAGAGCTTGCTTCTCACTCAGTTCTCAGCCATTCTTTGACATGAACAGCAGGGTTTCATGAAAAGGCAACCATAGCTTCCATCATTGAAGCTTGTTCTCTTCACCTCTTGTTTGGACTTGTCCTAGGCTTGTGTAGGCCTATTGTAAGTCTTCATTGGGCTCTTACTTATCCTCTACCCACCCTAATTTGGCCCCTCAAGTACAGCGGCATGCTCACGTTTTCTTTGCGCATGTTTACAAAAATGGCTCAAAAATCACTCTTTTTGTCATATCTCGAGCATTAGGAACCCGATTCAGGCAAGGTAAGAGTCTAACTTGGGGTTTTGGGATGCTCCGGACATGATGGTGATATCACATTTGCCAAATTTTGATGAAAAAATATTTTACAACAGATTTCAGGTTTGAGACATCATATATTTGTATGCCTATAGCTTATGTGATGCTTCTACTGATGTCTATTGATACCGACTCACTTGTGGATGTTATGCCTCTTATGTGAGATGCATTTGGAGCTGATTTATCTTAGCCATTGATTGTTTTGAACAATCTCAGATTTGGCCAAAATAGGGCAGCACTTATTTCTTGAAGTCTATGTTTACCGGGATTGATCTCTTGATGCATATTGATGCCTGGATGATGTCTACATGTATGGAGATGCTATATTAATAAATTGCCATCATTTTAATACTGATTTGAGGCTTGAAATAATCAGTCTAGAGTAGTGAATGTCTCTTGTAAACAGTTGGGCTGAAGCTATTCTACTCATGTATGCTTATGCCTATGCTATTCGGGTCATGTCTTGGAGATGTACATTGATGCATTGACCATCGGGGATTGGAAAAGAGTTTGACATTGCTTCTTAATCATTGGTTGAGCTTGAGCTCCACTTTCCATAACATTTTGATATTTATCTTGGATGTATCTTGGCACCAATCGGTCTATGCTTGACCACTTTGGACATGCACTTATGGTCATGTCACCTGCCTATGTTAGTTACATTGTTTGAGCTTGGATGCTATTGGAGCTTTACTTGGGCTTGACATTCGATTGTCTAGAGCATATTTTGGAGATTTATTGGCTTGCCACATTTTATTTTGGGATATACTTGATGCCTATGGATGCTACATATAGATGTCACACCGCTTCCATGTCTGAGATGTCTCATTGATGCTTGATCTTGGACACTTGTCATCACTGGTGCTTGTACATGCTTTGTTTGAGCTTTGTTGCTTGATATTTATGGCCTTTGTGCTAGTGGAAGCGTTTTGGATGCTTGACAGGCATTGAGTAGGTGGTCTATGCTATTTGAGCTTTTGAGACTATTTGGGATTTCTTACCCTTTGGGATGATGCATGGTTCATATGTCTTGGTTCCTTTCGATGCTTATGAGCTGACTGTTTGAGTTGGGTCCCTTTCCTTGTGAGCTGACACCTACTTGTGTCAAGTCTTGGTAGTGGCAGACACACTTTGCTCCATTGACTGGGGGGTATGCCTACTCACTGGCAAATATTTCATGACATGTTTGGGTGTTGGATTCATGCTTATCAATTGTTATATGCCTATGTTATGCCCACATGATGCTGGTTATGGTCTTGGCAGTATATGATTGACTTAGGATCCGCTTCTGACACAGTTAGCCTCATTTACTGAAATTGGTCATTTACTACAACAAGCTAAAATCTACAGATTTTGAGCATTTCTCTGAGGGTAATGCTTATTATTTGATGTTATCTTAGTTATATTTGGTGGACAGGTGCTTCTCTTGGTAAAATTCACTCTTTTAGCCACTTTTAGCAGTGGTTTTAGTGTATTTTTTGCTAATTACAGCAACCAACAATTTTGCCTTTTGCATTGATTTGGGACAGTATGGCTGGTCATCCGAAAGACACAGCCCTCTATAACATTGCCAAGTTGGATGGTACTAACTATGGATATTGGAAGTCCCAAATATGGCAAGTTTTGGTACAGAAGTTGTAGATTAAACCCTTGCATTTCAAGAGTGTCAAACTTGAGGATATGGATGATGATGTTTGGATGGAAGTTTGAGAGTGACAAAATAATGGATGATGATGTTTGGATGGAAGTCTACCATTATTTTGTCACTCTCAGAAGAGGTCCATCGTAATGTTGTTGAAGATGAGAGTCAGAGTGCATGGGACTTATGGGAGAAAATTCAGGACCTTTATGCGCAGCTGAGTCCTGCATCACAGATGTACTGGTTGAAGCAGTTAATGGACCTTTGCATGAAGGAGGGGTCATCCCTATCATCTCATTTCAATCAGTTTCATGCTATCGTGAAGAATATGTTGTCATAGGGTATTGAGTTCAACGATAACTTGCACCCATTATTTTTGCTTGGCACCCTTCCTGAATCATGGGATGTCTTCTGTACTGCCATATGCACGAACAAGCTTGATGGGCTAAAAATCAAAGATGTTGAGAGTACTTTATTGACTGAGAAAATCAACAGGAGAAACAATGATGCTTCTCGCTCTGCACATGCATTGACAGTTAGAGGTGGCAGGCATGATAATGATCATAAGGGCAGGGAGTCTCAGAAGTCCAGATCCAAGTCATGTGGTTGCAATAAGTCACGTGGACGGAAGTCTGATCTTACTTGTCATTATTATGGAAAAGCAGGACATATTAGGCCTTAGTGCCATAAAATGCGCGATGATAAGCGCAAGGAAAAGGGAAAAGAAAAAGTGTAGGAAAAGTCTTCTGAGTGTAGTATTGTACCTACAAAGTCCAGTGTGAAGATAGAAGAGGTTAATGTCATGCAGGCCACTGATTCAAATGATGATTACATACTTGCAGCTTCTTCATGCGATGCCTTACAGACTTTTGAGATACATTCTATGTATGCGCAGTGCTGGCTCTTGGATTCGGGTGCGTCCTTTCATGTGACACCTTGTCGAGATTGGTTTCATACCTATCGTACCATGTCTGGTTTTGTGCATCTTGGTGACGATAGGTCTCTTGACATTATGCATATTGGAGATGTTCAGCTGCAATTTCCTTCTGGTAGCTCTTTTGTTTTACATGATGTACACCATGTACCTGCGTTGACACGTAGCCTTATGTCAATTGGACATATGATGATGCAGGGTATTTTGTGTCTTTTGGAGACTCTGCATGGAAGATTACTCATGGCAAGCTTGTACTTGCAAGAGGTGCCAAGTATGGCAGTCTCTATCCCTTACTTGTATTAGGAGCTACATTGGATCATGTTTTATCTGTGGGTTCTATTCCCCATGTATCCCTTTGGCATGCTCGTTCGGGGCATATATCTCTTAAAGGAATGAAAATGCTCTGTGCTTTGCAGTATCTTCCTCCTTTTGACTCTTTGCATTTTGATTCTTATGATCATTGTTTGTATGGCAAGCAGACTAGAAATATGCATAAAAAGTCTGGTAACAAATGCATGGGTGAGCCCTTGGCTCTTCTGCACTCAGATGTATGTGGCCCCATGCCCTGTCAGTCACTTGGTGGGGCAAAGTATTTCGTTACTTTCATAGATGATTACTCAGTAAGGTTTGGGTTTATCCCATAAAGAGAAAATCCAATGTCCTAGACACATTTCAGCATTGGCTTGCATTGGCAGAAAACCAGTCTGGGAAAAGGCTAAAATGCCTAAGATCAAATAATGGGGGTGAGTATGTATCACGTGCTTTTGAGCAGTTTTGTGATGAGTGGGGTATTAAGTGTCAGTTGACCACCCCTTACACCCCACCCTAGAATGGTATGGCTGAAAGCATGAATAGGACCATTCAGGAAAGGGTTCGTAGCATGCTTAGCGAGGCTAGCTTACCGCAACACTTTTGGGCTGAGGCAGTTACTATTGCAATGCATCTCATTAACAGGTCGCCTAGCATTGGCATTGACTTTTAGGTTACAGAGGAGGTGTGGGCAAGCAAGTCCCCCTCTTATGATCATTTGCGTGTCTTTGGCTGTGAGGCATTCTGCCATGTGCCCAAGGGAAAATGCAATAAGTTGGATCCTAAGAGTGTCAAATGCATTTTCATTCGCTATAGAGATGTAGGAGAGATGGGTTACCATCTATGGGATCCGCAGGTGTGAAAAGTGATCCGTAGCCATGATGTCATCTTTCATAAGGACAAAATGCATATGCATCCTGAAAAAGTGGTTGAGGTACACAAATTTATCTTTCAAGAGGAGCCCCCTGCTCTCGTTCAGCCTACTCCACGGCCAACTAGATAGTGTGCAACATCACCTGATGCTCATGGCCTAGATGGTAGACATACTGATGCTAGACAGGATGTCAGTCATGCAGTAGAGCCTGGGTTGAGGTGTTCTACTAGAGATAGACAACCTCCTGACCATTTTGCGCCCTCTATGGATTATGTACTGGTTACAAATGCAGGAGAGCCTCTTACTTATGATGAGGCTATGTGCAGGGGTGATTGTCACTCTTGGGAGAGGGCTATACAGTCTGAGCTTGATTCATTGCATAAGAGTAAGGCTTGGGATTTGGTTTCCTTGCCTCAGAATAAGGATTTGCCATGCAACTAGGTGTACAAGCTGAAAAGTACCCTTGGACACCCCAAGCCGGCATACAAGGCTCGATTGGTTGGTAAGGGTTTTAAGCAGGAGCATGGTGTTGACTTTGATGAAGTCTTTTCTCCTGTGGTCAAGATGACCACCCTACTCTTAGTCTTGGCCTTTAGTTGCACAGCTTGACCTGGACTTGTACCAGATGGATGCCAAGACAGCTTTTTTACACGGAGACTTGCATGATGAGATTTACATGGAGCAGCGGAAGGGCTTTGTAGACCTTGGCAGTGAACACCTAGTGTGCAAGCTAAAGAAGAGTCTATATGGCTTAAAGCATGCACCTAGGGAATGGTACCATAAGTTTGATGCATTCATGCAGTCACAAGGCTACACCCGTAGTGCTATGGATTTGTGCTTGTATACAAAGAAAGCCAGTGATGGTTCTTTACTGATTTTGGTACTCTATGTGGATGACATGCTTTTAGCAGGGACAGTTCATGAGGAGCTCGATGCTCTTAAGGCTCAACTCAAGAAGAGATTTGAGATGAAAGATCTAGGACATGCCTCTCATATACTTGGTATGCGCATCACGCACGATAGATCTCAAGGACTCCTCTATCTGTCACAGAGGGAGTATGTACATAAAGTCCTTGAGTGCTTCCGCATGTAGGATGTTAAGCCTATTGGATATCCATTACCTTCTCATGTGAAGGTTTCACATGCCAATTGTCCACAAACAGATGAGTAGAGGGCCGAGATGGCCAAGATTCCCTATGCATCAGTCGTGGTCTTATGTATGCCATGATAGCCACTCGTCTAGATATTGCTTTTGCAGCTGGGGTTGTGACAAGTTATATGGCTACACCTAGCAAGAAACATTGGGATGCTGGGTATCATGAAGTACCTGAAAGGCATAGTAGATATGCGTCTTTGTTATGGTAGCCAGGATACATGAGTTGTGGGGTATACTGACTTTGATTATGCAGGACATGTAGATAGTAGGAAGTCCACTTTTGGCTATGTGTTCACTTATGCTGGAGGGGCTATCTCTTGGATGTCCAGGGCGCAGAAGTGTACGGTCCTTTCTACTATAGAGGCCAAGTATATTGCAGCCATAGAGGCTTGCAAGGAGGCTATCTGGTTAGGCCATTTGATTCCAGACCTTGATATGACAGATGTTATGCCTACATTACATTTGGATTCTATGTGTGCCATTTAGTTGGCCAAGAATTTGGTCTTCCATGCAAAGACGAAACATATTGAGGTGAGGTATCACTTCATTTGCGAGATCGTTGAGGACAAGTTTGTTGACCTTGTCAAGATTCCGACTGAGCAGAATCTTGCAGACTTGCTCACGAAAAGCCTCGCTATTGAGCGCTTTGCCTTCCTCAGGAGATTGATGGGCATTGGATGAGATGACGTCTTTTTCCTCATCCTGTTGTACATGTGTATATAAGATCAATGTGCCTTTAGGGGGAATAAATAATGAGAGAATATGTGAGGTATAATACATTTGAGTTACCATCACCCAATGCCCATCAACTCCCTACAATGTGCAAACTTTTCGGAGGGTAGACTCTTGGTGAGAAAGGCCACATGGTTATTATTAGTATGAACATTGATAAGCCCAACTCACTTATCCTCAAACCCTAACATATGTAGCGATACCTCACTTCTATGTGCTTAGTTTTCACATGAAACACATGATTCTTTGCCAACATGATGGCACTTTGACTATCA